>NC_052307.1:78049224-78076724 GCF_016432855.1 Salvelinus namaycush
TAGATACAAGCATTAGGAAACCTCTAACACAAAAAATGTATGTGAAAATCTGTTTTTTGGACGAAACTTGCTTACCACTTTTTCCATGTGGTTTCTCCTTCACAGACTCCATGAAATGATGACCTCTTCCTAAATATTTGGTCAAATTATTCATTCTGTGTATGGTGGCCACAAAGGTGGCTTTACTTACACCTTTAGCAAAACAATTCAGGCTGTTTTGGTGGGATGGACTTCACCATGTAATAAATCAGTTAATAGACCAATA
Organism: Salvelinus namaycush; assembly: GCF_016432855.1. NCBI lineage: Eukaryota > Metazoa > Chordata > Actinopteri > Salmoniformes > Salmonidae > Salvelinus > Salvelinus namaycush. The sequence continues at coordinate 78,049,490 of NC_052307.1, forward strand.
AGAAAGAGCGCTCCAAACCTCTCAATTGCAGCTAATTCTCAGTTTTCCCCTCCCCACTCAGGCCACTACCAGACAGTCCTAGCAAAATCATTGTTTGAGAAATGTCCCTTTGGTTATTTTTTGACCATTTCAATTGAAAACCATCACGGTACGGTACATCACATTGTTACACATAAATGATTTGATATCGAGATAACAACAGCTGCATTGGACCTTTAAGCAAAATTTAGAGTGAATATGTTGTTCTATACACGAGAACAGCTTGCGGTGACTTACAGTGCCTTCAGAAAGTATTCACACCCCTCACATTTTGTTGAGCTACAGCCTGAATATAAAATGGATTAAATTGAGATGTGCTACTGATCTACACACAACACCCCACAATGTGAAAGTGGAATTTTGTATGTAGACATTTTTTTTAAATTAATAAACTAAATTAAGCTGAAATGTCTTGAGTCAATAAGTATTCAACCCCTTTGTTATGGCCTGAATATGTTCAGGACTAAAAATGTGCTAAACAAGTCACATAATAAGTTGCACGGACTAATAGTGGTTAACATGATTTTGAATGACTACCCCATCTCTGTACCCCACACATACAACTATCTGTAAGGTCCCTCAATCGAGTAGGGAATTTCAAGCACAGATTCAACCACAAAGACCAGGGAGGTTTTCCAATGCCTCGCAAAGAAGGGCACCTATTGTTAGATGGGTAAACATGAAAAGAGTAAGATATTGAAGATATCCCTTTAAGCATGGTGAAGTTAATAATTACGTTTTGGATGGTGTATCAATACACCCATTCACTATAAAGATTCAGGCGTCATTCCTAACTCAGTTGCCGGAGAGGAAGGAAATTCACCATGAGGAAAATTGTGATTTTAAAACAGTTTCAGTGTTTAATGGCTGTTGTAGGAGAAAACTGAGGATGGATCAACAACATTGTAGTTACTCCACAATACTAACCTAAATGACAGAGTGAAAAGGAAGTCTGTACAGACTAAAAAAATATTCCAAAACATGCATCCTGTTTGCAACAAGGCACTAAAGTAATAATGCAAAGCATTTGGCAAATAAATGAACTGTATGTCCTGAATATGTTTGGGGCAAATCCAATACAACACATCACTGAGTACCAGAGGTGTGGACTCGAGTCACATGACTTGGACTTGAGTCAGACTCGAGTCACAAATATGATAGACTTGCAACTTGACTTTGACTTTAACACCAATGACTCGTGACTTAACTTGGACTTGAGCCTTGACTCGACCTGACTTGATACCCTCCCCAAGCCCAAATATAAAAAATGATGCTATTAAAAAAAAGTGTGCAGCCCATCATCTCTTCATTTAACGGATTACAGTTTGAATCGGACAGCAGCCAATCAAATTGTGCCAGCTGAGAAAAAGTTGTGCGTGGCAGTGCAGAGGAACGTCGGTGGGGGCATTCAGACGGAGCCCTTGGAAAGATGATTCCCCAAACTATTTTTGGATATAAATACTACGCTGTAGTCATCAAAAAAACGTATTGCAACTTGCATAACATGCGGGAAGAAAATTAAAGACGGAGGCGCAGCAACTTACAACTTTGTTCGACATTTGAAGCTGCACAAAGAACGGTAAGTCGTGGCCAATATAGCCGACAGCTATATATAACTTTGCTAGTGTAGCATGTAGGCTAACGTAACGTTAAATCAATGAGCCTCCACACAGTCAGTCAGTGCGGGAACGTGATCATTGCACCCAAGATTGAGCTACAACTGGCTAGGCAGTTGGTAGCCTAAAGCCTGCCTGATGTTACTGCTGTTCCTAAAACCATTGACATACGTTAGCCTACTGTAACCACACACGGAGAGAGTGTGTGTGTGTGTGTGTGTGTTAAGGTTGGGCGATTGTGTACAAGCCTACATCGCCCGATTGCGCACCATAGAGATCCTCGATAGTCGATTGCTATGGGGGGGCGGGTCTTTCTCATGGCTACCCAGGTATTTCCATGGAAATACAAAGTTAATTTGGAAAGTAATCAATATATATTTTTAAAGCATTCATGGTTTGCGTAAATGTAATATACTAACTATTACTCTTGTTAAAAATATGAAATGGTATTACATTTGGTGAAGAGCACATTATGACTTGTTTAGGACCCGAAACTCAAAGTTTAGGACTTGAGACTTGACTTGAGACTTGACTTGTGTCACACCCTGATCTGTTTCACCTGTCCTTATGCTTGTCTCCACCCCCCTCCAGGTGTCACCTATCTTCCCCATTGTCCCCTGGGTATTTAAACCTGTGTTTACTGTCTATTTTGCATGTTCCAAGTCAACCAGCGTGTTTCTTCCCGTGCCCCTGCCTTTTCTATTCCCTTCTACTAGTCCTCCCGGTTTTGACCCTTGCCTTTTTTCTGGACTCTGTACCCACCTGCCTGACCATTCTGCCTGCCCTGACCTCGAGCCTGGCTGCCACTCTGTACCTCCTGGACTCTGAACTAGTTTTGACCTTTTGCCTGTCCACGACCATTCTCTTGCCTACCCCTTTTGGATTATTAATAAACATCAAAGACTCAAACCATCTGCCTCCCGTGTCTGCATCTGGGTCTCGCCTTGTGCTCTTATAACTTGAGACTTGACTTGAGACTTGATTTGAGACTTGACTTGAGACTTGTCGGTCTTGACTTGGGACGTGACTTGGGACGTACTTGTGACTTGTAAAACAATGACTTGGTCCCACCTCTGCTGAGTATCACTCTTCATATTTTCAAGCATAGTGGTGGCTGCATCATGTTATGAATATCCTCATCACCGCCAAGGACTAGGGAGTTTTTTTGGGGGATAAAAAGAAACGGAATAGAGCTAAGCACAGACAAAATCCTACAGTAAAACCTGGTTCAGTCTGCTTTCCAACAGACACTTGGACTGCACCTTTCAGCAGGACAATAACCTAAAACACAAGGACAAACATACACTGGAGTTTCTTACCAAGACGACACTCAATGCTCCTGAGTGGCCTAGTTACAGTTTTGACTTAAATCGGCTTAAATCTATGGCAAGACATGAAAATGGCTGTCTAGCAATAATCAACAACCAACTTGACAGAGCTTGAAGAGTTAAAAAAATTATGATGGGCAAATACTGTACAATCCCAGGTGTGAAAAGCTCTTAGAGACCCAGAAAGACTCACAGTTGTAATCGTTGCCAAAGGTGATTCTAACATGTATTGACTCAGGGGGTTGAATAGTTATCTAGTCAAGATATATTAGTGTTTTATTTTTCATGAATGTTTTTAAAATGATTTAAATATTACAGAGTATTTTGTGTAGATAGTTGAAAAATCTATTTTAATCCCAATTTGTAACACAACAAAATGTGGAAAAATGTAAGGGGTGTGAAAACTTCCTGAATACTTTCTGTAAACGTCTTTTCCATTTGTGGTTCATTATTAACATGTATTTATTCATTAAATCGTGTGTGTGTGTGTGTGGTGTGTGGTGTGTGGTGTGTGTGTGTGTGGTGTGTGTGTGTGTGTGTGTGTGTGTGTGTGTGTGTGTGTGTGTGTGTGTGTGTGTGTGTGTGTGTGTCTGTGTGTGTGATAAAATCTCTAGAGAGTTTTTACATAAGGAGTTGAGGCTAACCAAGTTGGAAAATCTGCAGTAAGACCGCAGATCAAAAACAAATACAGGCAACCCTGTGTAACTTTACTTCTAAATCTCTGCAGAACAGCAGCATATTTCATGCCCTCTTTATCTGCACACATGTGCAAACGCACACGAGGCCCTACGGGGGAAGCTTTAACCAGAGGAGGAGGGTTAGCGAGGGTAACGGTAGAATGGGACAGACTGGGTCAGAGAAAGCTCATTTCCTCTATTGAGCTCAAATGATCTGCTCTATCAGCCTAACAGCAATCAATGATCTGCTCTATCAGCCTAACAGCAATCAATGATCTGCTCTATCAGCCTAACAGCAATCAATGATCTGCTCTATCTGCCTAACAACAATCAATGATCTGCTCTATCAGCCTAACAGCAATCAATGATCTGCTCTATCAGCCTAACAGCAATCAATGATCTGCTCTATCAGCCTAACAGCAATCAATGAGCTGCTCTATCAGCCTAACAGCAATCAATGGCTCAGCGTTAATATAGTCCTCTCTAGATAAGGGAAGAACAGAGGGAAGGGAAGAACAGAGGGAAAACACAGTCCTCACCAGAGAGAAGAGAAGAACAGAGGGAAAACACAGTCCTCTCCAGAGTGAGGAGAAGAACAGAGGGAAAACACAGTCCTCTCCAGAGAGAAGAGAAGAACAGAGAGAAGGGAAGAACAGAGAGAAGGGAAGATTGGAGGGAAAACACAGTCCTCTCCAGAGAGAAGAGAAGAACAGAGGGAAAACACAGTCCTCTCCAGAGAGAAGAGAAGAACAGGGGGAAAACACAGTCCTCTCCAGAGAGAAGAGAAGAACAGAGGGAAAACACAGTCCTCTCCAGAGGGAGGAGAAGAACAGAGGGAAAACACAGTCCTCTCCAGAGAGAAGAGAAGAACAGAGGGAAAACACAGTCCTCTCCAGAGAGAAGAGAAGAACATAGGGAAAACACAGTCCTCTCCAGAGAGAAGAGAATAACAGAGGGAAAACACAGTCCTCTCCAGAGGGAGGAGAAGAACAGAGGGAAAACACAGTCCTCTCCAGAGAGAAGAGAAGAACAGAGGGAAAACACAGTCCTCTCCAGAGAGAAGAGAAGAACAGAGGGAAAACACAGTCCTCTCCAGATAGAAGGGAAGAACAGAGAGAAAACATAGTCCTCTCCAGAGAGAAGGGAAGAACAGAGAGAAAACACAGTCCTCTCCAGAGAGAAGGGAAGAACAGATGGAAAACACAGTCCTCTCCAGAGAGAAGGGTAGAACAGAGGGAAAACACAGTCCTCTCCAGAGAGAAGAGAAGAACAAAGGGAAAACACAGTCCTCTCCAGAGAGAAGAGAAGAACAGAGGGAAAACACAGTCCTCTCCAGAGAGAAGAGAAGAACAGAGGGAAAACACAGTCCTCTACAGAGAGAAGGGAAGAACAGGGGGAAAACACAGTCCTCTCCAGAGAGAAGGGAAGAACAGAGGGAAAACACAGTCCTCTCCAGAGAGAAGGGAAGAACAGAGGGAAAACACAGTCCTCTCCAGAGAGAAGGGAAGAACAGAGGGAAAACACAGTCCTCTCCAGAGAGAAGAGAAGAACAGAGGGAAAACACAGTCCTCTCCAGAGAGAAGAGAAGAACAGAGGGAAAACACAGTCCTCTCCAGAGAGAAGGGAAGAACAGATGGAAAACACAGTCCTCTCCAGAGGGAAGAGAAAAACAGGGGGGAAACACAGTCCTCTCCAGAGAGAAGAGAACAGAGGGAAAACACAGTCCTCTCCAGATAGAAGGGAAGAACAGAGAGAAAACACAGTCCTCTACAGAGAGAAGGGAAGAACAAAGGGAAAACACAGTCCTCTCCAGAGAGAAGAGAACAGAGAAAACACAGTCCTCTCCAGAGAGAAGAAGAACAGAGAGAAAACACAGTCCTCTCCAGAGGGAAGGGAAGAACAGAGAGAAGGGAAGAACAGAGGGAAAACACAGTCCTCTCCAGAGAGAAGAGAATAACAAAGGGAAAACACAGTCCTCTCCAGAGAGAAGAAGAACAGAGAGAAGGGAAGAACAGAGAGAAAACACAGTCCTCTCCAGAGAGAAGAGAACAGGGAGAAAACACAGTCCTCTCCAGAGGGAAGAAGAACAGAGAGAAGGGAAGAACAGAGGGAAAACACAGTCCTCTCCAGAGAGAAGAGAACAGGGAGAAAACACAGTCCTCTCCAGATGGAAGGGAAGAACAGAGGGAACACACAGTCCTCTCCAGAGAGAATGAAATAACAAAGGGAAAACACAGTCCTCACCAGAGAGAAGAGAAGAACAGATGGAAAACACAGTCCTCTCCAGAGGGAAGGGAAGAACAGAGGGAAAACACAGTCCTCTCCAGAGAGAAGGAAATTACAAAGGGAAAACACAGTCCTCACCAGAGAGAAGAGAAGAACAGAGGGAAAACACAGTCCTCTCCAGAGAGAAGAGAAGAACAGAGGGAAAACACAGTCCTCACCAGAGAAGAGAAGAATAGAGGGAAAACACAGTCCTCACCAGAGAAGAGAAGAATAGAGGGAAAACACAGTCCTCTCCAGAGAGAAGAGAAGAACAGATGGAAAACACAGTCCTCTCCAGAGGGAAGGGAAGAACAGAGGGAAAACACAGTCCTCTCCAGAGAGAAGAGAAGAACAGAGGGAACACACAGTCCTATCCAGAGAGAAGAACAGAGGGAAAACACAGTCCTCTCCAGAGAGAAGAAAAGAACAGAGGGAAAACACAGTCCTCTCCAGAGAGAAGAGAAGAACAGAGGGAAAACACAGTCCTCACCAGAGAGAAGAGAAGAACAGAGGGAAAACACAGTCCTCTCCAGAGAGAAGAGAAGAACAGAGGGAAAACACAATCCTCTCCAGAGAGAAGAGAAGAACAGAGGGAAAACACAGTCCTCTCCAGAGGGAGGAGAAGAACAGAGGGAAAACACAATCCTCTCCAGAGAGAAGAGAAGAACAGAGGGAAAACACAATCCTCTCCAGAGAGAAGAGAAGAACAGAGGGAAAACACAGTCCTCTCCAGAGAGAAGAGAAGAACAGAGGGAAAACACAGTCCTATCCAGAGAGAAGAACAGAGGAAAAACACAGTCCTCTCCAGAGAGAAGAGAAGAACAGAGGGAAAACACAGTCCTCTCCAGAGGGAAGGGAAGAACAGAGAGAAAACACAGTCCTCTCCAGAGAGAAGAGAAGAACAGGGGGAAAACACAATCCTCTCCAGAGAGAAGAGAAGAACAGAGGGAAAACACAGTCCTCTCCAGAGAGAAGAGAAGAACAGAGGGAAAACACAGTCCTCTCCAGAGAGAAGAGAAGAACAAGGGGAAAACACAGTCCTCTCCAGAGAGAAGAGAAGAACAGAGGGAAAACACAGTCTTCTCCAGAGAGAAGAGAATAACAGAGGGAAAACACAGTCCTCTCCAGAGGGAAGGGAAGAACAGAGAGAAAACACAGTCCTCTAGTAAAAAAAGGATAGAATAAAAGAAAAGGAAAGAAACAGGGTGAGATGCAGTGAATGAGAGGAGCACTGAGGAGCACTGAGGAGCACTGAGGAGCACTGAAGAGGGAAAGATTGAAGCAGGGAAAGTGCTGTTTAGTGGAGTTCTAAAATACGTTTTATTTAGTTAGCGTCCCTACTTACCTCTCTGTGTTTTTCAATCCCCTCTGCCCCCTCTCCACCCCTTCTCTCTGTATTGTTGATCTTCCACAGTGATCCAGAGAGAATACGTCTGGCCTTGGAGAGGTATGCAACTCTTTATGTCACAAACATTGTCTGCATTAGGAGACATTGAAAACATTCCCCTCGTTCATGTCCACAAACTCTGAGTGCTTCAGTATATAAACTAGAACACAAAGACCCCTTTCCTCTCTCTCTCATCTCTTGTCATTTTAACAGAAAAATCCTCTCCGCCTCTCGTCTCTCTAAAGAATCTAACCTACAGAAAAGGGTTTTGTTAGAATCAAAGCTGAGAGCATTACTGTCCTAGGTTAAATATTACAATACAATACACCGGACAGAGTGTATTCCAGAACTACATGAGTATAACTATGTTTGGAACACTGTGACTAAAGCTATTGTATTTCCTGATTCATCCGTTTACAACAGCAACAACATACCAGTAGAGAGATCCACTGTCCTGATTCATCCGTTTACAACAGCAACAACATACTAGTAGAGCGATCCACTGTCCTGATTCATCCGTTTACAACAGCAACAACATACTAGTAGAGATCCACTGTCCTGATTCATCCGTTTACAACAGCAACAACATACTAGTAGAGAGATCCACTGTCCTGATTCATCCGTTTACAACAGCAACAACATACTAGTAGAGAGATCCACTGTCCTGATTCATCCGTTTACAACAGCAACAACATACTAGTAGAGAGATCCACTGTCCTGATTCATCCGTTTACAACAGCAACAACATACTAGTAGAGAGATCCACTGTCCTGATTCATCCGTTTACAACAGCAACAACATACTAGTAGAGAGATCCACTGTCCTGATTCATCCGTTTACAACAGCAACAACATACTAGTAGAGAGATCCACTGTCCTGATTCATCCGTTTACAACAGCAACAACATACTAGTAGAGAGATCCACTGTCCTGATTCATCCGTTTACAACAGCAACAACATACTAGTAGAGAGATCCACTGTCCTGATTCATCCGTTTACAACAGCAACAACATACTAGTAGAGAGACCCACTGTCCTGATTCATCCGTTTACAACAGCAACAACATACTAGTAGAGCGATCCACTGTCCTGATTCATCCGTTTACAACAGCAACAACATACTAGTAGAGATCCACTGTCCTGATTCATCCGTTTACAACAGCAACAACATACTAGTAGAGAGACCCACTGTCCTGATTCATCCGTTTACAACAGCAACAACATACTAGTAGAGAGACCCACTGTCCTGATTCATCCGTTTACAACAGCAACAACATACTAGTAGAGATCCACTGTCCTGATTCATCCGTTTACAACAGCAACAACATACTAGTAGAGATCCACTGTCCTGATTCATCCGTTTACAACAGCAACAACATACTAGTAGAGAGATCCACTGTCCTGATTCATCCGTTTACAACAGCAACAACATACTAGTAGAGAGATCCACTGTCCTGATTCATCCGTTTACAACAGCAACAACATACTAGTAGAGAGATCCACTGTCCTGATTCATCCGTTTACAACAGCAACAACATACTAGTAGAGAGATCCACTGTCCTGATTCATCCGTTTACAACAGCAACAACATACTAGTAGAGAGATCCACTGTCCTGATTCATCCGTTTACAACAGCAACAACATACTAGTAGAGATCCACTGTCCTGATTCATCCGTTTACAACAGCAACAACATACTAGTAGAGAGATCCACTGTCCTGATTCATCCGTTTACAACAGCAACAACATACTAGTAGAGAGATCCACTGTCCTGATTCATCCGTTTACAACAGCAACAACATACTAGTAGAGAGATCCACTGTCCTGATTCATCCGTTTACAACAGCAACAACATACTAGTAGAGAGATCCACTGTCCTGATTCATCCGTTTACAACAGCAACAACATACTAGTAGAGAGATCCACTGTCCTGATTCATCCGTTTACAACAGCAACAACATACTAGTAGAGAGATCCACTGTCCTGATTCATCCGTTTACAACAGCAACAACATACTAGTAGAGAGATCCACTGTCCTGATTCATCCGTTTACAACAGCAACAACATACTAGTAGAGAGATCCACTGTCCTGATTCATCCGTTTACAACAGCAACAACATACTAGTAGAGAGATCCACTGTCCTGATTCATCCGTTTACAACAGCAACAACATACTAGTAGAGAGATCCACTGTCCTGATTCATCCGTTTACAACAGCAACAACATACTAGTAGAGAGATCCACTGTCCTGATTCATCCGTTTACAACAGCAACAACATACTAGTAGAGAGATCCACTGTCCTGATTCATCCGTTTACAACAGCAACAACATACTAGTAGAGAGATCCACTGTCCTGATTCATCCGTTTACAACAGCAACAACATACTAGTAGAGAGATCCACTGTCCTGATTCATCCGTTTACAACAGCAACAACATACTAGTAGAGAGATCCACTGTCCTGATTCATCCGTTTACAACAGCAACAACATACTAGTAGAGAGATCCACTGTCCTGATTCATCCGTTTACAACAGCAACAACATACTAGTAGAGAGATCCACTGTCCTGATTCATCCGTTTACAACAGCAACAACATACTAGTAGAGAGATCCACTGTCCTGATTCATCCAATCCACTGTCCTGATTCATCCGTTTACAACAGCAACAACATACTAGTAGAGATCCACTGTCCTGATTCATCCGTTTACAACAGCAACAACATACTAGTAGAGAGATCCACTGTCCTGATTCATCCGTTTACAACAGCAACAACATACTAGTAGAGAGATCCACTGTCCTGATTCATCCGTTTACAACAGCAACAACATACTAGTAGAGATCCACTGTCCTGATTCATCCGTTTACAACAGCAACAACATACTAGTAGAGAGATCCACTGTCCTGATTCATCCGTTTACAACAGCAACAACATACTAGTAGAGAGATCCACTGTCCTGATTCATCCGTTTACAACAGCAACAACATACTAGTAGAGATCCACTGTCCTGATTCATCCGTTTACAACAGCAACAACATACTAGTAGAGAGATCCACTGTCCTGATTCATCCGTTTACAACAGCCACACAGAGGCAACATACTAATAAAGAGATCCACTGTCCTGATTCATCCGTTTACAACAGCCACACAGAGGCAACATACAGTGGCAAGAAAACGTATGTGAACCCCTTGGAATTATCTGGATTTCTGTATAAATTAGTCATAAAATTAGATCTTCATCTAAGTCACAACAACAGACAAACACAGTCTGCTTAAACTAATAACACACAAATTATTGTATTTTTCTTGTCTATATTGAATACATAATTTAAACATTCACAGTGTAGATTGTGAACCACTAGGCTAATGACTTCTCCAAAAGCTAACTGAAGTCAGGAGTCAGCTAACCTGGAGTCCAATCAATGAGATCAGATTGGAGATGTTGGTTAGAGCTGCCTTGCCCTATAAAAAGCACTCACAAAATGTAAGTTTGCTATTCACAAGAAGCATTGCCTGATGTGAACCATGCCTCGGACAAAAGAGATCTCAGAAGACCTAAGATTAAGAATTGTTGACTTGCATAAAGCTGGAAAGGTTTACAAAAGTATCTCTAAAAGCCTTGATGTTCATCAGTCCACAGTAAGACAAGTTGTCTATAAATGGAGAAAGTTCAGCACTGTTGCTACTCTCCCTAGGAGTGGCCGTCCTGCAAAGATGACTGCAAGAGCACAGCGCAGAATGATCAATGAGGTTAAGAAGAATCCTAGAGTGTCAGCTAAAGACTTACAGAAATCTCTGGAACATGCTAACATCTCTGTTGACGAGTCTACGATAAGTAAAACACTAAACAAGAATGCTGTTCATGGGAGGACACCACGGAAGAAGCCACTGCTGTCCAAAAAAACAAAAGTTGGCAAACGAGCATCTGGATGTTCCACAGCGCTACTGGCAAACTATTCTGTGGACAGATGAAACTAAAGTTGAGTTGTTTGGAAGGAACACACAACTCTACGTGTGAGGCAAAAAAAAAGGCACAGCACATCAAAACCTCATCCCAACTGTAAAGTATTGTGAAAGGAGCATCGTGGTTTGGGGCTGCTTTGCTGCCTCAGGGTCTGGCCAGCCTGCTATCATCTACAGAAAATGAATTCCCAAGTTTATCAAGACATTTTGCAGGAGAATGTAAGGCTATCTGTCTGCCAATTGAAGCTCAACAGATGTTGGGTGATGCAACAAGACAACGACCCAAAACACAGAAGTAAATCAACAACTGGGTCAACCAGGTATTAAATCCAAGTGTTCACATACTTTCCCCACCCTGCACGGTCAATGTTTACACGGTGTGTTCAATAAAAACATGAAAACAAATAATTGTTTGTGTTATTAGTTTAAGAAGACTGTGTTTGTCTATTGTTGTGATTTAAATGAAGATCAGATCAAATTTTTAAACCAATTTACAACAGCCACACAGAGGCGACATACTAGTAAAGAGAGATCCACTGTCCTGATTCATCCCTTTACAGCAGCCACACAGAGGCAACATACTAGTAAAGAGAGATCCACTGTCCTGAATCATCCCTTTACAACAGCAATACAGAGGCAACATACTAGTAAAGAGAGATCCACTGTCCTGATTCATCCCTTTACAACAGCCACACAGAGGCAACATACTAGTAAAGAGAGATCCACTGTCCTGAATCATCCCTTTACAACAGCAATACAGAGGCAACATACTAGTAAAGAGAGATCCACTGTCCTGATTCATCCCTTTACAACAGCAATACAGAGGCAACATACTAGTAAAGAGAGATCCACTGTCCTGATTCATCCCTTTACAACAGCCACACAGAGGCAACATACTAGTAAAGAGAGATCCACTGTCCTGATTCATCCCTTTACAACAGCCACACAGAGGCGACATACTAGTAAAGAGAGATCCACTGTCCTGATTCATCCCTTTACAGCAGCCACACAGAGGCAACATACTAGTAAAGCGATATCCACTGTCCTGATTCATCCCTTTACAACAGCAATACAGAGGCAACATACTAGTAAAGAGAGATCCACTGTCCTGATTCATCCCTTTACAACAGCCACACAGAGGCAACATACTAGTAAAGAGAGATCCACTGTCCTGAATCATCCCTTTACAACAGCAATACAGAGGCAACATACTAGTAAAGAGAGATCCACTGTCCTGATTCATCCCTTTACAACAGCCACACAGAGGCGACATACTAGTAAAGAGAGATCCACTGTCCTGAATCATCCCTTTACAACAGCAATACAGAGGCAACATACTAGTAAAGAGAGATCCACTGTCCTGATTCATCCCTTTACAGCAGCCACACAGAGGCAACATACTAGTAAAGAGAGATCCACTGTCCTGATTCATCCCTTTACAACAGCAATACAGAGGCAACATACTAGTAAAGAGAGATCCACTGTCCTGATTCATCCCTTTACAACAGCCACACAGAGGCAACATACTAGTAAAGAGAGATCCACTGTCCTGAATCATCCCTTTACAACAGCAATACAGAGGCAACATACTAGTAAAGAGAGATCCACTGTCCTGATTCATCCCTTTACAACAGCAATACAGAGGCAACATACTAGTAAAGAGAGATCCACTGTCCTGATTCATCCCTTTACAGCAGCCACACAGAGGCAACATACTAGTAAAGAGAGATCCACTGTCCTGAATCATCCCTTTACAACAGCAATACAGAGGCAACATACTAGTAAAGAGAGATCCACTGTCCTGATTCATCCCTTTACAACAGCAATACAGAGGCAACATACTAGTAAAGAGAGATCCACTGTCCTGATTCATCCCTTTACAACAGCCACACAGAGGCAACATACTAGTAAAGAGAGATCCACTGTCCTGAATCATCCCTTTACAACAGCAATACAGAGGCAACATACTAGTAAAGAGAGATCCACTGTCCTGAATCATCCCTTTACAACAGCAATACAGAGGCAACATACTAGTAAAGAGAGATCCACTGTCCTGATTCATCCCTTTACAACAGCAATACAGAGGCAACATACTAGTAAAGAGAGATCCACTGTCCTGATTCATCCCTTTACAACAGCCACACAGAGGCAACATACTAGTAAAGAGAGATCCACTGTCCTGATTCATCCCTTTACAACAGCCACACAGAGGCGACATACTAGTAAAGAGAGATCCACTGTCCTGAATCATCCCTTTACAACAGCAATACAGAGGCAACATACTAGTAAAGAGAGATCCACTGTCCTGATTCATCCCTTTACAGCAGCCACACAGAGGCAACATACTAGTAAAGAGAGATCCACTGTCCTGATTCATCCCTTTACAACAGCAATACAGAGGCAACATACTAGTAAAGAGAGATCCACTGTCCTGATTCATCCCTTTACAACAGCCACACAGAGGCAACATACTAGTAAAGAGAGATCCACTGTCCTGAATCATCCCTTTACAACAGCAATACAGAGGCAACATACTAGTAAAGAGAGATCCACTGTCCTGATTCATCCCTTTACAACAGCAATACAGAGGCAACATACTAGTAAAGAGAGATCCACTGTCCTGATTCATCCCTTTACAGCAGCCACACAGAGGCAACATACTAGTAAAGAGAGATCCACTGTCCTGAATCATCCCTTTACAACAGCAATACAGAGGCAACATACTAGTAAAGAGAGATCCACTGTCCTGATTCATCCCTTTACAACAGCAATACAGAGGCAACATACTAGTAAAGAGAGATCCACTGTCCTGATTCATCCCTTTACAACAGCCACACAGAGGCAACATACTAGTAAAGAGAGATCCACTGTCCTGAATCATCCCTTTACAACAGCAATACAGAGGCAACATACTAGTAAAGAGAGATCCACTGTCCTGAATCATCCCTTTACAACAGCAATACAGAGGCAACATACTAGTAAAGAGAGATCCACTGTCCTGATTCATCCCTTTACAACAGCAATACAGAGGCAACATACTAGTAAAGAGAGATCCACTGTCCTGATTCATCCCTTTACAACAGCCACACAGAGGCAACATACTAGTAAAGAGAGATCCACTGTCCTGAATCATCCCTTTACAACAGCAATACAGAGGCAACATACTAGTAAAGAGAGATCCACTGTCCTGATTCATCCCTTTACAACAGCCACACAGAGGCAACATACTAGTAAAGAGAGATCCACTGTCCTGAATCATCCCTTTACAACAGCAATACAGAGGCAACATACTAGTAAAGAGAGATCCACTGTCCTGATTCATCCCTTTACAACAGCCACACAGAGGCAACATACTAGTAAAGAGAGATCCACTGTCCTGAATCATCCCTTTACAACAGCAATACAGAGGCAACATACTAGTAAAGAGAGATCCACTGTCCTGATTCATCCCTTTACAACAGCAATACAGAGGCAACATACTAGTAAAGAGAGATCCACTGTCCTGATTCATCCCTTTACAACAGCCACACAGAGGCAACATACTAGTAAAGAGAGATCCACTGTCCTGATTCATCCCTTTACAACAGCCACACAGAGGCGACATACTAGTAAAGAGAGATCCACTGTCCTGATTCATCCCTTTACAGCAGCCACACAGAGGCAACATACTAGTAAAGCGATATCCACTGTCCTGATTCATCCCTTTACAACAGCAATACAGAGGCAACATACTAGTAAAGAGAGATCCACTGTCCTGATTCATCCCTTTACAACAGCCACACAGAGGCGACATACTAGTAAAGAGAGATCCACTGTCCTGAATCATCCCTTTACAACAGCAATACAGAGGCAACATACTAGTAAAGAGAGATCCACTGTCCTGATTCATCCCTTTACAACAGCCACACAGAGGCAACATACTAGTAAAGAGAGATCCACTGTCCTGATTCATCCCTTTACAACAGCCACACAGAGGCAACATACTAGTAAAGAGAGATCCACTGTCCTGAATCATCCCTTTACAACAGCAATACAGAGGCAACATACTAGTAAAGAGAGATCCACTGTCCTGATTCATCCCTTTACAACAGCCATACAGAGGCAACATACTAGTAAAGAGAGATCCACTGTCCTGAATCATCCCTTTACAACAGCAATACAGAGGCAACATACTAGTAAAGAGAGATCCACTGTCCTGATTCATCCCTTTACAACAGCAATACAGAGGCAACATACTAGTAAAGAGAGATCCACTGTCCTGATTCATCCCTTTACAACAGCAATACAGAGGCAACATACTAGTAAAGAGAGATCCACTGTCCTGATTCATCCCTTTACAACAGCCACACAGAGGCGACATACTAGTAAAGAGAGATCCACTGTCCTGAATCATCCCTTTACAACAGCAATACAGAGGCAACATACTAGTAAAGAGAGATCCACTGTCCTGATTCATTCCTTTACAACAGCCACACAGAGGCAACATACTAGTAAAGAGAGATCCACTGTCCTGAATCATCCCTTTACAACAGCAATACAGAGGCAACATACTAGTAAAGAGAGATCCACTGTCCTGATTCATCCCTTTACAGCAGCCACACAGAGGCAACATACTATCAATGCATACACTTCCTCATTAGTGGGTTCACTCTAACATCACTGTTAGGCTGTTGAATTTGCAGACGTGTTGCTGTGCGTTTTGTTGCTGTGCGTTTTGCTGCCAACTTTACTTTGCTAGCTGACAACTTTACGTTTTGTTTTGTTTTTGTTTTTAATTACCGTTTATATTTTTAGTTTTTCCATCGCAACTTTTTTCCCTCATTCAACTTTTCCGCTCCGGACGCTTTATCTGGACATGGTTCGTCAACACCTTCAACAGCCGAAGCTAAGTAGTAACATTAACATGATGTCTTCTAATTGCAGTCGCTGTACTCATAATATACAGGAGAACGATCGCCTTA
The DNA here is from genome assembly GCF_016432855.1 of Salvelinus namaycush. Lineage (NCBI taxonomy): Eukaryota > Metazoa > Chordata > Actinopteri > Salmoniformes > Salmonidae > Salvelinus > Salvelinus namaycush. The sequence goes on from NC_052307.1 coordinate 78,065,723, forward strand.
CGGCGAGAATAGCTGTGCTACAAGCCCAGCTTCAGACGCAATCGTTAGGCAAGGGTATTTTCAGTGTAGGAAAGGAAGAAACAGCGTCTGTGCCACCAGTAAGTACAGATAGTAAGGTTAGTATAAACCCTCCCGCACAGTCCCCGCAGCCGGACAACTTTCTCATGGCTTCTGGAGGGAAATGCTGTAGGAATGCTCAACTGGTGTCGCTCATTCAGCCAACAGAAACTTTCAACCGGTTCTCCCCATTATGTAGCGAGTCGGAGTCTGAGTCTGAGTCTTCTCTTGTCTCTACTCCTCCCGTTACGGGGTCTGAGACGCCGAAGGCTCCCACCATTAGCTCTGACAAATTGAAAACCCTAGTCATTGGCGACTCCATTACCCGCAGTATTAGACTTAAAACGAATCACCCAGCGATCATACACTGTTTACCAGGGGGCAGGGCTACCGACGTTAAGGCTAATCTAAAGATGGTGCTGGCTAAAGCTAAATCTGGCGAGTGTAGAGAGTATAGAGATATTGTTATCCACGTCGGCACCAACGATGTTAGGATGAAACAGTCAGAGGTCACCAAGTGCAACATAGCTTCAGCGTGTAAATCAGCTAGAAAGATGTGTCGGCATCGAGTAATTGTCTCTGGCCCCCTCCCAGTTAGGGGGAGTGACGAGCTCTACAGCAGAGTCTCAGCACTCAATCGCTGGTTGAAAACTGTTTTCTGCCCCTCCCAAAAGATAGAATTTGTAGATAATTGGCCCTCTTTCTGGGACTCACCCACAAACAGGACCAAGCCTGACCTGCTGAGGAGTGACGGACTCCATCCTAGCTGGAGGGGTGCTCTCATCTTATCTACCAACATAGATAGGGCTCTAACTCCTCTAGCCCCACAATGAAATAGGGTGCAGGCCAGGCAGCAGGCTGTTAGCCAACCTGCCAGCTTAGTGGAGTCTGCCAATAGCACAGTCAGTGTAGTCAGCTCAGCCATACCCATTGAGACTGTGTCTGTGCCTCGACCTAGGTTGGGCAAAACTAAACATGGCGGTGTTCGCCTTAGCAATCTTATTAGGATAAAGACCTCCTCCATTCCTGCCATTATTGAAAGAGATCGTGATACCTCACATCTCAAAATAGGGTTACTTAATGTTAGATCCCTCACTTCAAAGGCAGTCATAGTCAATGAACTAATCACTGATCATAATCTTGATGTGATTGGCCTGACTGAAACATGGCTTAAGCCTGATGAATTTACTGTGTTAAATGAGGCCTCACCTCCTGGTTACACTAGTGACCATATCCCCCGTGCATCCCGCAAAGGCGGAGGTGTTGCTAACATTTACGATAGCAAATTTCAATTTACAAAAAAAAAAATGACGTTTTCGTCTTTTGAGCTTCTAGTCATGAAATCTATGCAGCCTACTCAATCACTTTTTATAGCTACTGTTTACCGGCCTCCTGGGCCATATACAGCGTTCCTCTCTGAGTTCCCTGAATTCCTATCAGACCTTGTAGTCATAGCAGATCATATTCTAATTTTTGGTGATTTTAATATTCATATGGAGAAGTCCACAGACCCACTCCAAAAGTCTTTCGGAGCCATCATCGACTCAGTGGGTTTTGTCCAACATGTCTCTGGACCTACTCACTGCCACAGTCATACTCTGGACCTAGTTTTGTCCCATGGAATAAATGTTGTAGATCTTAATGTTTTTCCACATAATCCTGGACTATCGGACCACCATTTTATTACGTTTGCAATCGCAACAAATAATCTGCTCAGACCCCAACCAAGGAGCATCAAAAGTCGTGCTATAAATTCTCAGACAACACAAAAATTCCTTGATGCCCTTCCAGACTCCTCCTGCCTACCCAAGGACGTCAGAGGACAAAAATCAGTTAACCACTTAACTGAGGAACTCAATTTAACCTTGCGCAATACCCTAGATGCAGTTGCACCCCTAAAAACGAAAAACACTTGTCATAAGAAACTAGCTCCCTGGTATACAGAAAATACCCGAGCTTTGAAGCAAGCTTCCAGGAAATTGGAACGGAAATGGCGCCACACCAAACTGGAAGTCTTCCGACTAGCTTGGAAAGACAGTACCGTGCAGTACCGAAGAGCCCTCACTGCTGCTCGATCATCCTACTTTTCCAACTTAATCGAGGAAAATAAGAACAATCCAAAATTTCTTTTTGATACTGTTGCAAAGCTAACTAAAAAGCAGCATTCCCCAAGAGAGGATGGCTTTCACTTCAGCAGTAATAAATTCATGAACTTCTTTGAGGAAAAGATCATGACCATTAGAAAGCAAATTACGGACTCCTCTTTGAATCTGCGTATTCCTCCAGGGCTTAGCTGTCCTGGATCTGCACAGCTCTGCCAGGGCCTGGGATCGGGAGAGACACTTAAGTGTTTTAGTACTATATCTCTTGACACAATGATGAAAATGATCATGGCCTCTAAACCTTCAAGCTGCATACTGGATCCTATTCCTACTAAACTGCTGAAGGAGCTGCTTCCTGTGCTTGGCCCTCCTATGTTGAACATAATAAACAGCTCTCTATCCACCGGATGTGTACCAAACTCACTAAAAGTGGCAGTGATAAAGCCTCTCTTGAAAAAGCCAAACCTTGACCCGGAAAATATAAAAAACTATCGGCCTATATCGAATCTTCCATTCCTCTCAAAAATTTTAGAAAAAGCTGTTGCGCAGCAACTCACTGCCTTTCTGAAGACAAACAATGTATACGAAATGCTTCAGTCTGGTTTTAGACCCCATCATAGCACTGAGACTGCACTTGTGAAGGTGGTAAATGACCTTTTAATGGCGTCAGACCGAGGCTCTGCATCTGTCCTCGTGCTACTAGACCTTAGTGCTGCCTTTGACACCATCGATCACCACATTCTTTTGGAGAGACTGGAAACCCAAATTGGTCTACACGGACAAGTTCTGGCCTGGTTTAGATCTTACCTGTCGGAAAGATATCAGTTTGTCTCTGTGAATGGTCTGTCCTCTGACAAATCAACTGTACATTTCGGTGTTCCTCAAGGTTCCGTTTTAGGACCACTATTGTTTTCACTATATATTTTGCCTCTTGGGGATGTTATTCGAAAACATAATGTTAACTTTCACTGCTATGCGGATGACACACAGCTGTACATTTCAATGAAACATGGTGAAGCCCCAAAATTGCCCTCGCTAGAAGCCTGTGTTTCAGACATAAGGAAGTGGATGGCTGAAAACTTTCTACTTTTAAACTCGGACAAAACAGAGATGCTTGTTCTAGGTCCCAAGAAACAAAGAGATCTTCTGTTAAATCTGACAATTCATCTTGATGGTTGTAAAATCGTCTCAAATAAAACTGTGAAGGACCTCGGCGTTACTCTTGACCCTGATCTCTCTTTTGACGAACATATCAAGACTGTTTCAAGGACAGCTTTTTTCCATCTACGTAACATTGCAAAAATCAGAAATTTTCTGTCCAAAAACGATGCAGAAAAATTAATCCATGCATTTGTTACTTCTAGGTTAGACTACTGCAATGCTCTACTTTCCGGCTACCCGGATAAAGCACTAAATAAACTTCAGTTAGTGCTAAATACGGCTGCTAGAATCCTGACTAGAACCAAGAAATTTGATCATATTACTCCAGTGCTAGCTTCCCTACACTGGCTTCCTGTTAAGGCAAGGGCTGATTTCAAGGTTTTACTGTTAACCTATAAAGCGTTACATGGGCTTGCTCCTACTTTTCTTTCCGAGTTGGTCCTGCCGTACATACCAATACGTACGCTACGGTCACAAGACGCAGGCCTCCTAATTGTCCCTAGAATTTCTAAGCAAACAGCGGGAGGCAGGGCTTTCTCCTATAGATCTCCATTTTTATGGAACAGTCTGCCTACCCATGTGAGAGACTCAGACTCGGTCTCAACCTTTAAGTCTTTACTGAAGACTTATCTCTTCAGTAGGTCATATGATTGAGTGTAGTCTGGCCCAGGAGTGTGAAGGTGAACGGAAAGGCTCTGGAGCAACGAACCGCCCTTGCTGTCTCTGCCAGGCCGGTTCCCCTCTCTCCACTGGGATTCTCTGCCTCTAACCCTATTACAGGGGCTGAGTCACTGGCTTACTGGTGCTCTTTCATGCCGTCCCTAGGAGGGGTGCGTCACTTGAGTGGGTTGAGTTACTGACGTGATCTTCCTGTCTGGGTTGGCGCCCCCCCTTGGTTTGTGCTGTGGTGGAGACCTTTGTGGGCTATACTCGGCCTTGTCTCAGGATTGTAAGTTGGTGGTTGAAGATATCCCTCTAGTGGTGCGGGGGCTGTGCTTTGGCAAAGTGGGTGGGGTTATATCCTTCCTGTTTGGCCCTGTCCGGGGGTTTCTTCGGATGGGGCCACAGTGTCTCCTGACCGCTCCTGTCTCAGCCTCCAGTATTTATGCTGCAGTAGTTTATGTGTCGGGGGGCTAGGGTCAGTTGGTTATACCTGGAGTACTTCTCCTGTCTTATCCAGTGTCCTGTGTGAATTTAAGTATGCTCTCTCTAATTCTCTCGTTCTCTCTTTCTCTCTGAGAACCTGAGCCCTAGGACCATACGTCAGGACTACCGGGCATGATGACTCCTTGCTGTCCCCAGTCCGCCTGGCCTTGCTGCTATTCCAGTTTCAACTGTTCTGCCTGCGGTTACGGAACCCCTACCTGTCCCAGACCTGCTGTTTTCAACTCTTAATGATCGGCTATGAAAAGCCAACTGAGATTTATTCCTGATTATTATTTGACCATGCTTGTCATTTATGAACATTTTGAAAATCTTGGCTCTCTCTAATTTTCTCCCTCTCTCTTTCTTTCTCTCGGAGGACCTGAGCCCTAGGACCATACGTCGGGACTACCGGCCGTGGTGACTCCTTGCTGTCCCCAGTCCGCCTGGCCTTGCTGCTATTCCAGTTTCAACTGTTCTGCCTGCGGTTATGGAACCCCTACCTGTCCCAGACCTGCTGTTTTCAACTCTTAATGATCGGCTATGAAAAGCCAACTGAGATTTATTCCTGATTATTATTTGACCATGCTTGTCATTTATGAACATTTTGAAAATCTTGGCTCTCTCTAATTTTCTCCTTCTCTCTTTCTTTCTCTCGGAGGACCTGGGCCCTAGGACCATGCGTCGGGACTGCCGGCCGTGGTGACTCCTTGCTGTCCCCAGTCCGCCTGGCCTTGCTGCTATTCCAGTTTCAGCTGTTCTGCCTGCGGTTATGGAACCGCCACCTGTCCCAGACCTGTTGTTTTTCAACTCTTAATGATCGGCTATGAAAAGCCAACTGAAAATTATTCATGATTATTATTTGACCATGCTTGTCACTTATGAACATTTTTGAACATCTTGGCATAGTTCTGTTATAATCTCCACCCGGCACAGCCAGAAGAGGACTGGCCACCCCTCATAGCCTGGTTCCTCTCTAGGTTTCTTCCTAGGTTTTGGCCTTTCTAGGGAGTTTTTCCTAGCCACCGTGCTTCTACACCTGCATTACTAGCTGTTTGGGGTTTTAGGCTGGGTTTCTGTACAGCACTTCGAGATATTAGCTGATGTACGAAGGGCTATATAAAATAAAATTGATTGATTGATTGATACTAGTAAAGAGATATCCACTGTCCTGATTCATCCCTTTACAACAGCAATACAGAGGCAACATACTAGTAAAGAGAGATCCACTGTCCTGATTCATCCCTTTACAACAGCCACACAGAGGCGACATACTAGTAAAGAGAGATCCACTGTCCTGAATCATCCCTTTACAACAGCAATACAGAGGCAACATACTAGTAAAGAGAGATCCACTGTCCTGATTCATCCCTTTACAACAGCAATACAGAGGCAACATACTAGTAAAGAGAGATCCACTGTCCTGATTCATCCCTTTACAACAGCAATACAGAGGCAACATACTAGTAAAGAGAGATCCACTGTCCTGATTCATCCCTTTACAACAGCCACACAGAGGCAACATACTAGTAAAGAGAGATCCACTGTCCTGATTCATCCCTTTACAACAGCCACACAGAGGCGACATACTAGTAAAGAGAGATCCACTGTCCTGATTCTTCCCTTTACAACAGCAATACAGAGGCAACATACTAGTAAAGAGAGATCCACTGTCCTGATTCATCCCTTCACAACAGCCACACAGAGGCGACATACTAGTAAAGAGATCCACTGTCCTGATTCATCCCTTTACAACAGCCACACAGAGGCGACATACTAGTAAAGAGAGATCCACTGTCCTGATTCATCCCTTTACAGCAGCCACACAGAGGCAACATACTAGTAAAGAGAGATCCACTGTCCTGATTCATCCCTTTACAACAGCAATACAGAGGCAACATACTAGTAAAGAGAGATCCACTGTCCTGATTCATCCCTTTACAACAGCCACACAGAGGCGACATACTAGTAAAGAGAGATCCACTGTCCTGAATCATCCCTTTACAACAGCAATACAGAGGCAACATACTAGTAAAGAGAGATCCACTGTCCTGATTCATCCCTTTACAACAGCCACACAGAGGCAACATACTAGTAAAGAGAGATCCACTGTCCTGAATCATCCCTTTACAACAGCAATACAGAGGCAACATACTAGTAAAGAGAGATCCACTGTCCTGATTCATCCCTTTACAGCAGCCACACAGAGGCAACATACTAGTAAAGAGATATCCACTGTCCTGATTCATCCCTTTACAACAGCAATACAGAGGCAACATACTAGTAAAGAGAGATCCACTGTCCTGATTCATCCCTTTACAACAGCCACACAGAGGCGACATACTAGTAAAGAGAGATCCACTGTCCTGAATCATCCCTTTACAACAGCAATACAGAGGCAACATACTAGTAAAGAGAGATCCACTGTCCTGATTCATCCCTTTACAACAGCAATACAGAGGCAACATACTAGTAAAGAGAGATCCACTGTCCTGATTCATCCCTTTACAACAGCAATACAGAGGCAACATACTAGTAAAGAGAGATCCACTGTCCTGATTCATCCCTTTACAACAGCCACACAGAGGCGACATACTAGTAAAGAGAGATCCACTGTCCTGATTCTTCCCTTTACAACAGCAATACAGAGGCAACATACTAGTAAAGAGAGATCCACTGTCCTGATTCATCCCTTCACAACAGCCACACAGAGGCGACATACTAGTAAAGAGATCCACTGTCCTGATTCATCCCTTTACAACAGCCACACAGAGGCGACATACTAGTAAAGAGAGATCCACTGTCCTGATTCATCCCTTTACAGCAGCCACACAGAGGCAACATACTAGTAAAGAGAGATCCACTGTCCTGATTCATCCCTTTACAACAGCAATACAGAGGCAACATACTAGTAAAGAGAGATCCACTGTCCTGATTCATCCCTTTACAACAGCAATACAGAGGCAACATACTAGTAAAGAGAGATCCACTGTCCTGAATCATCCCTTTACAACAGCAATACAGAGGCAACATACTAATAAAGAGAGATCCACTGTCCTGAATCATCCCTTTACAACAGCAATACAGAGGCAACATACTAGTAAAGAGAGATCCACTGTCCCGATTCATCCCTTTACAACAGCCACACAGAGGCGACATACTAGTAAAGAGAGATCCACTGTCCTGATTCATCCCTTTACAACAGCCACACAGAGGCAACATACTAGTAAAGAGAGATCCACTGTCCTGAATCATCCCTTTACAACAGCAATACAGAGGCAACATACTAGTAAAGAGAGATCCACTGTCCTGATTCATCCCTTCACAACAGCCACACAGAGGCGACATACTATACAGAAGTCAGTCAGTCAGTCAGTCAACCAGCCAGCCAGCCAGCCAGCCAGCCAGCCAGCCAGCCAGCCAGCCAGCCAGCCAGCCAGCCAGCCAGCCAGTCAGTCACCCAGCCAGCCAATTAATCAACCAGCCAGCCAGTCAATCAACCAACCAGCCAGTCAGCCAGTCAGTCACCCAGCCAGACAGCCAGTCAGTCAACCAGCCAGTCAGTCAATCAATCAACCAGCCAGCCAGCTAGCCACCAAGTCAGTCAGTCAGTCAGTCAGTCAGTCAGTCAGTCAGTCAGTCAGTCAGTCAGTCAGTCAACCAGCCAGCCAGCAAGCAAGCCAAACACCCAGCCAGCCAGCCAGTCAATCAACCAGCCAACCAGCCAGCCAGCCAGCCAGCCAGCCAGCCAGCCAGCCAGTCAGTCAGTCAGTCAATCAACCAGCCAGCCAGCCAGTCAGTCACCCAGCCAGCCAATTAATCAACCAGCCAGCCAGTCAATCAACCAACCAGCCAGTCAGCCAGTCAGTCACCCAGCCAGACAGCCAGTCAGTCAACCAGCCAGTCAGTCAATCAATCAACCAGCCAGCCAGCTAGCCACCAAGTCAGTCAGTCAGTCAGTCAGTCAGTCAGTCAACCAGCCAGCCAGCAAGCAAGCCAAACACCCAGCCAGCCAGCCAGTCAATCAACCAGCCAACCAGCCAGCCAGCCAGCCAGCCAGCCAGCCAGCCAGCCAGCCAGTCAGTCAGTCAGTCAGTCAGTCAGTCAGTCACCCAGCCAGCCAGCCAGCCAGTCACCCAGCCAGTCAGTCAGCCAGCCAGTGCTCAGTTTAAACCGGATAATGACAGACGTTGCGCTCCAAATAACACCAAGCCATTTTCCACTTTGGTGTACATCGATTCACTATTATGACCACAGTCCTCTAATATACACGCACACACACACACTTTATGTCTGTCTGTGTTGACAGATGGAGGGGCTACACAGAACTCTGTCTCCTCACCAGGCTGTATCTCAGCTGACATGACACCGAGGTATACATAGGGCATGGAGACTGGGTGGGGATAAACACACACGCACGCACACGCACACATACTTGTGACAGTGCCCAGCAAGAGGTCTGATGGCTCGTGAAGTCTGTCAGTGTGTGTGTGTGTGTGTGTGTGTGTGTGTGTGTGTGTGTGTGTGTGTGTGTGTGTGTGTGTGTGTGTGTGTGTGTGTGTGTGTGTGTGTGTGTGTGTGTGTGTGGATTAGGACCCATGCACCTGGCAGCACAATAGAGGGACAGATTGGCACAGCAGACGGGCACTGTGGCGCCACTTGCCCTCATTGTCACCCCAGTGGCTCGGAGTGTGTCTCAGGGAGGTGTGGCTCGGAGTGTGTCTCAGGGAGGTGTGGCTCGGTGTGTGTCTCAGGGAGGTGTGGCTCGGAGTGTGTCTCAGGGAGGTGTGGCTCGGTGTGTGTCTCAGGGAGGTGGTGCTCGGTGTGTGTCTCAGGGAGGTGGTGCTCGGTGTGTGTCTCAGGGAGGTGTGGCTCAGAGTGCATCTCAGGGAGGTGTGGCTCGGAGTGTGTCTCAGGGAGGAAGGGCTCAGAGTGTGTCTCAGGGAGGTGTGGCTCAGAGTGCGTCTCAGGGAGGTGGGGCTCGGAGTGTGTCTCAGGGAGGTGGGGCTCAGAGTGTGTCTCAGGGAGGTGTGGCTCAGTGTGTGTCTCAGGGAGGTGGGGCTCAGAGTGTGTCTCAGGGAGGTGTGGCTCAGAGTGTGTCTCAGGGAGGTGTGGCTCGGAGTGTGTGTCTCAGGGAGGTGTGGCTCAGAGTGTGTCTCAGGGAGGTGTGGCTCGGAGTGTGTGTCTCAGGGAGGTGTGGCTCAGAGTGTGTCTCAGGGAGGTGTGGCTCGGAGTGTGTGTCTCAGGGAGGTGTGGCTCAGAGTGTGTCTCGGGAGGTGGGGCTCGGTGTGTGTCTCAGGGAGGTGTGGCTCGGAGTGTGTGTCTCAGGGAGGTGTGGCTCAGAGTGTGTCTCAGGGAGGTGTGGCTCGGAGTGTGTGTCTCGGGGAGGTGGGGCTCGGAGTGTGTCTCAGGGAGGTGGGGCTCAGAGTGTGTCTCAGGGAGGTGTGGCTCGGAGTGTGTGTCTCAGGGAGGTGTGGCTCAGAGTGTGTCTCAGGGAGGTGTGGCTCAGAGTGTGTCTCAGGGAGGTGGGGCTCGGAGTGCGTCTCAGGGAGGTGGGGCTCGGAGTGTGTCTCTCAGGGAGGTGGGGCTCGGAGTGTGTGTCTCAGGGAGGTGTGGCTCGGGGTGTGTGTCTCAGGGAGGTGTGGCTCGGGGTGTGTGTCTCAGGGAGGTGTGGCTCGGGGTGTGTCTCAGGGAGGTGGGGCTCGGAGTGTGTGTCTCAGGGAGGTGGGGCTCGGAGTGCGTCTCGGGGAGGTGGGGCTCGGAGTGTGTCTCAGGGAGGTGGGGCTCGGAGTGTGTCTCAGGGAGGTGTGTTCAGATCATGCGTGTGTGAATGTTAATTTATCTTTTCATATCAGAATTGTATGCTAAAATGTACACTACCGGTCAAAAGTTTTAGAACACCTACTCATTCAAGGGGCTTTCTTTATTTGTACTATTTTCTACATTGTAGAATAATAGTGAAGACATCAAAACTATGAAGTAACTCATATGGAATCATGTAGAACCAAAAAAGTGTTAAACAAATCTAAATATATTTCATATTTGAGATTCTTCAAAGTAGCCACCCTTTACCTTGATGACAGCTTTGCACACTCTTGGTATTCTCTCAACCAGTCACCTGGAATGCATTTCAATTAACAGGTGTGCCTTCTTAAAAGTTAATTTGTCAAATGTAATGCGTTTGAGCCAATCAGTTGTGTTGTGACAAGGTAAGGGGGGGTATACAGAAGACAGCCCTATTTGGTAAAAGACCAAGTCCATATTATGGCAAGAACAGCTCAAATAAGCAAAGAGAAACGACAGTTCGTCATTACTTTAAGACATGAACGTCAGTCAATACGGAAAGTTTCTTCAACTGCAGTCGCAAAAACTATCAAGTGCTGATGAAACTGGCTCTCATGAGGTCCGCCACAGGAAAGGAAGACCCAGAGTTACCTTTGCTGCAGAGGATAAGTTCATTAGAGTTACCAGCCTCAGAAATTGCAGCCCAAATAAATGCTTCACAGAGTTCAAGTAACAGACACATCTCAACATCAACT
>NC_052307.1:78081724-78101033 GCF_016432855.1 Salvelinus namaycush
CTCAGAGACACATCCTGTCATACAGTAGCTGTATTCAGAGACACATCCTGTCCTACAGTAGCTGTATTCCTCAGAGACACATCCTGTCCTACAGTAGCTGTATTCAGAGACACATCCTGTCCTACAGTAGCTGTATTCCTCAGAGACACATCCTGTCCTACAGTAGCTGTAGTCAGAGACACATCCTGTCCTACAGTAGCTGTATTCCTCAGAGACACATCCTGTCCTACAGTAGCTGTATTCAGAGACACATCCTGTCCTACAGTAGCTGTATTCAGAGACACATCCTGTCCTACAGTAGCTGTATTCAGAGACACATCCTGTCCTACAGTAGCTGTAGTCAGAGACACATCCTGTCCTACAGTAGCTGTATTCCTCAGAGACACATCCTGTCCTACAGTAGCTGTATTTCTCAGAGACACATCCTGTCCTACAGTAGCTGTATTCCTCAGAGACACATCCTGTCATACAGTAGCTGTATTCCTCAGAGACACATCCTGTCATACAGTAGCTGTATTCCTCAGAGACTCATCCTGTCCTACAGTAGCTGTATTCCTCAGAGACACATCCTGTCCTACAGTAGCTGTATTTCTCATAGACACATCCTGTCCTACAGTAGCTGTATTCCTCAGAGACACATCCTGTCATACAGTAGCTGTAGTCAGAGACACATCCTGTCCTACAGTAGCTGTATTCAGAGACACATCCTGTCCTACAGTAGCTGTATTCAGAGACACATCCTGTCCTACAGTAGCTGTATTCAGAGACACATCCTGTCCTACAGTAGCTGTAGTCAGAGACACATCCTGTCCTACAGTAGCTGTATTCAGAGACACATCCTGTCCTACAGTAGCTGTATTTAGAGACACATCCTGTCCTACAGTAGCTGTAGTCAGAGACACATCCTGTCCTACAGTAGCTGTATTTCTCAGAGACACATCAAGTCCTACAGTAGCTGTATTCAGAGACACATCCAGTCATACAGTAGCTGTATTCAGAGACACATCCTGTCCTACAGTAGCTGTATTCAGAGACACATCCTGTCCTACAGTAGCTGTATTCAGAGACACATCCTGTCCTACAGTAGCTGTATTCAGAGACACATCCTGTCCTACAGTAGCTGTATTCAGAGACACATCCTGTCCTACAGTAGCTGTAGTCAGAGACACATCCTGTCCTACAGTAGCTGTATTCAGAGACACATCCTGTCATACAGTAGCTGTATTCCTCAGAGACACATCCTGTCCTACAGTAGCTGTATTTCTCAGAGACACATCCTGTCATACAGTAGCTGTAGTCAGAGACACATCCTGTCCTACAGTAGCTGTATTCAGAGACATATCCTGTCCTACAGTAGCTGTATTCAGAGACACATCCTGTCCTACAGTAGCTGTAGTCAGAGACACATCCTGTCCTACAGTAGCTGTATTTCTCAGAGACACATCCTGTCCTACAGTAGCTGTATTCAGAGACACATCCTGTCCTACAGTAGCTGTATTTCTCAGAGACACATCCTGTCCTACAGTAGCTGTATTCCTCAGAGACACATCCTGTCATACAGTAGCTGTATTCAGAGACATATCCTGTCCTACAGTAGCTGTAGTCAGAGACACATCCTGTTCTACAGTAGCTGTATTCAGAGACACATCCTGTCCTACAGTAGCTGTATTCAGAGACACATCCTGTCCTACAGTAGCTGTATTCAGAGACACATCCTGTCCTACAGTAGCTGTATTCAGAGACACATCCTGTCCTACAGTAGCTGTATTCAGAGACACATCCTGTCCTACAGTAGCTGTATTCAGAGACACATCCTGTCCTACAGTAGCTGTAGTCAGAGACACATCCTGTCCTACAGTAGCTGTATTCAGAGACACATCCTGTCCTACAGTAGCTGTAGTCAGAGACACATCCTGTCCTACAGTAGCTGTATTCAGAGACACATCCTGTCCTACAGTAGCTGTATTCAGAGACACATCCTGTCCTACAGTAGCTGTAGTCAGAGACACATCCTGTCCTACAGTAGCTGTATTCAGAGACACATCCTGTCCTACAGTAGCTGTATTCAGAGACACATCCTGTCCTACAGTAGCTGTATTCCTCAGAGACACATCCTGTCCTACAGTAGCTGTATTCAGAGACATATCCTGTCCTACAGTAGCTGTAGTCAGAGACACATCCTGTCCTACAGTAGCTGTAGTCAGAGACACATCCTGTCATACAGTAGCTGTATTCAGAGACACATCCTGTCCTACAGTAGCTGTATTCAGAGACACATCATGTCATACAGTAGCTGTATTCAGAGACACATCCTGTCCTACAGTAGCTGTAGTCAGAGACACATCCTGTCCTACAGTAGCTGTATTCAGAGACACATCATGTCCTACAGTAGCTGTATTCCTCAGAGACACATCCTGTCCTACAGTAGCTGTATTCAGAGACACATCCTGTCCTACAGTAGCTGTATTTAGAGACACATCCTGTCCTACAGTAGCTGTATTCAGAGACACATCCTGTCCTACAGTAGCTGTAGTCAGAAACTCATTCTGTCCTACAGTAGCTGTATTCAGAGACACATCCTGTCCTACAGTAGCTGTATTCAGAGACACATCCTGTCCTACAGTAGCTGTATTCAGAGACACATCCTGTCCTACAGTAGCTGTATTCAGAGACACATCCTGTCCTACAGTAGCTGTAGTCAGAGACACATCCTGTCCTACAGTAGCTGTAATCAGAGACACATCCTGTCCTACAGTAGCTGTAGTCAGAGACACATCCTGTCCTACAGTAGCTGTATTCAGAGACACATCCTGTCCTACAGTAGCTGTAGTCAGAGACACATCCTGTCCTACAGTAGCTGTAGTCAGAGACACATCCTGTCCTACAGTAGCTGTATTTAGAGACACATCCTGTCCTACAGTAGCTGTAGTCAGAGACACATCCTGTCCTACAGTAGCTGTATTCAGAGACACATCCTGTCCTACAGTAGCTGTATTTAGAGACACATCCTGTCCTACAGTAGCTGTATTCCTCAGAGACACATCCTGTCCTACAGTAGCTGTAGTCAGAGACACATCCTGTCCTACAATAGCTGTATTCAGAGACACATCCTGTCCTACAGTAGCTGTCTTTCTCAGAGACACATCCTGTCATACAGTAGCTGTATTCCTCAGAGACACATCCTGTCATACAGTAGCTGTATTCCTCAGAGACTCATCCTGTCCTACAGTAGCTGTATTCCTCAGAGACACATCCTGTCCTACAGTAGCTGTAGTCAGAGACACATCCTGTCCTACAGTAGCTGTATTCAGAGACACATCCTGTCCTACAGTAGCTGTATTCAGAGACACATCCTGTCCTACAGTAGCTGTATTCCTCAGAGACACATCCTGTCCTACAGTAGCTGTATTCCTCAGAGACACATCCTGTCATACAGTAGCTGTATTCAGAGACACATCCTGTCCTACAGTAGCTGTATTCCTCAGAGACACATCCTGTCCTACAGTAGCTGTATTCCTCAGAGACACATCCTGTCCTACAGTAGCTGTATTTCTCAGAGACACATCCTGTCCTACAGTAGCTGTATTCCTCAGAGACACATCCTGTCATACAGTAGCTGTATTCCTCAGAGACACATCCTGTCATACAGTAGCTGTATTCCTCAGAGACTCATCCTGTCCTACAGTAGCTGTATTCCTCAGAGACACATCCTGTCCTACAGTAGCTGTATTTCTCATAGACACATCCTGTCCTACAGTAGCTGTATTCCTCAGAGACACATCCTGTCATACAGTAGCTGTAGTCAGAGACACATCCTGTCCTACAGTAGCTGTATTCAGAGACACATCCTGTCCTACAGTAGCTGTATTCAGAGACACATCCTGTCCTACAGTAGCTGTATTCAGAGACACTCCTGTCCTACAGTACTGTAGACACATCCTGTCCTACAGTAGCTGTATTCAGAGACACATACTGTCCTACAGTACTGTCGTACATAGACACATCCTGTCCTACAGTAGCTGTTATCAGATGACACATAGACACATCTGTCTACATGTAGCTGTGATTCAGAGACACAGTCTGTCCTACAGTAGTCTGTTTCAGAGACACTCCTGTCGCTAACGTAGCTGTATGCAGAGACCATCATGTCTACGTACTGTATTCAGAGACACATCCTGTCCTACGTAGCTGTAGTCAGAGACACATCCTGTCCTACAGTAGCTGTATTCAGAGACACATCCTGTCCTACGTATACTGTATTCAGCAGAACACATCCTGTCCTACAGTAGCTGTATTCAGAGACACAATCCTGTCCTACAGTAGCTGTATTCCAGAGACACATCCGTGTCCTACAGTTAGCTGTATTCATAGAGCACATCCTGTCCTACAGTCTGTATGGACACATCGTCCTAGTCATCAGAGACAATCTGTCCATACAGTAGCTGTATTAGACACATCCTGTCCTATCCAGTAGCTGTATTCAGAGACACTTCCTGTCCTACAGTAGCTGTATTCAGAGACACATCTGTCCTACAGTAGCTGTATTCAGAGACACATCCATGTCCTACAGTAGCTGTATTCAGAGACACATCCTGTCCTACAGTATCTGTATGTCGAAGACACATGCCTGTCCTACAGTATGCTGTACTTCAGAGACACATCCTGTCCTACGTAGCTGTATTCAGAGACACTCCTGTCCTACAGTAGCTGTAGTCAAGACACATCCTGTCCTACAGTAGCTGTAGTCAGAGACATCCTGTCCTACAAGTAGCTGTATTCGAGAGACATCCTCCCTAACAGTAGCTGTATTCAGAGACACATCCTGTCCTACAGTAGCTGTATTCCTAGAGACACATCCTGTCCTACAGTACGCGTATTCCGTCACGAAGACACACATCCTGGCCTACAGTGACTGTATTCAGAGACACATCCTGTCCTACAGTAGCTGTATTCAGAGACACATCCTGTCCTAACAGTAGCTGTATTCAGAGACACATCTGTCCTACAGTAGCTGTATCGCAGAGACACATCCTGTCCTACAGTAGCTGTATCAGAGACACATCCTGTCCTACAGTAGCTGTATTCAGAGACACTCCTGTCCTACAGTCTGTATTCAGAGACACATCCTGTCCTACAGTAAGCTGTCATTCAGAGACACATCCTGTCCTACAGTAGCTGTAATTCCTCAGTAGACACATCCTGTCCTACAGTAGCGTAGTCAGAGACCCACATCCTGTCCTACAGTAGCTGTATTCAGAGACACATCCTGTCCCTACAGTAGCTGTATTCAGAGACAACATCCTGTCCTACAGTAGCTGTATTCAGAGACACATCCTGTCCTATCAGTAGCTGTATTCAGAGACACATCCTTCCTACAGTAGCTGTATCAAGACACATCCTGTCCTACAGTAGCTGTATTCCGATACACATCTCTGTCCTAAGCAGTAGTCTGTATTTTAGAGACACACTCCTGTCCTAAGTACGCTCTATTCTAAGACACATCCTGTCCACAGTAGCTGTATTCCTAGAGACACATCCTGTCCTACAGTAGCTGTATTCTAGAGACCATCCTGTCCTAGTAGCTGTATTCCTCAGAGACACATCCTGTCCTACAGTAGCGTATCAAGACACATCCTGTCCTACAGTAGCTGTATCAGAGACACATCCTGTTCTACAGTACTGTAGTTCAGAGACACATCCTGTCCTACAGTAGCTGTATTCAGAGACCATCCTGTCCTACAGTAGCTGTATTCAAGACACATTCCTGTCCTACAGTAGCTGTATTCATAGCATAAAGTAAGTTAGCAAGTGACACTATAACACTAGGTATAGTTGAGCTCACCCAGACAACATCACCGTCCAAGTACTGTATTCAGAGACACCTCCTGTCCTACGTAGCTGTATTCAGAGACACATCCTGTCCTACAGTAGCTGTATTCAGAGACACATCCTGTCCTACAGTAGCTGTATTTTAGAGACACATCCTGTCCTATCAGTAGCTGTATTTCCTAGTAGACACATCCTGTCCTACGTAGCTGTTCACAGAGCACATCCATGTCTACAGTAGCTGTAGTCAGAGACACATCTCTGTCCTCATACTGTACGACATTCTGCGAGCTTGTATTCAGAGACACATCCTGTCCTACAGTATGTGTATCCGAGACACATCCTGTCCTACAGTAGCTGTATCTTAGAGACAGCACTCCTGTCCATACAGTCAGCTGTATTCAGAGACACATCCTCTCCTACAGTAGCTGTATTCGTAGAACTCCTGTCACTACAGTGCTGTATCTCAGACACATCCTGCCACAGTAGCTGTATTCAGAGACACATTCCTGTCCTACAGTAGCTGTCATGTCAGAGTACATCATCCTGTCCTACAGTAGCTGTATTGAGAGCAATCCTCTCCTACAGTAGCTGTATTCAGAGACACAGCATCCTGTCCTCAGTAGCTGTATCAGAGACACATCCTGTCCTACAGTAGCTGTATTCATCCAGAGACACACCTGTCCTACAGTAGCTGTATTCAGAGACCACATCCTGTCCTACAGCCTAGCTGTATTCGTCAGAGACACATCCTGTCCTACAGTAGCTGTATTCCTCAGAGACACATCCTGTCCTACAGTACTGTATTCCAGAGACCATCATCCTGTCCTACAGTAGCTGTGTCAGAGACACTCCTGTCCTACAGTAGCTGTATTCAGAACACATCCAGTCCTACAGTAGCTGTATTCAGAGACACATCCTGTCCTACAGTAGCTGTATTCCGACACATCCTGTCACTACAGTATCCTAGTAGCTTCAGAGACACATCCTGTCCTACAGTAGGCTGTATTCCTCAGAGTACACATTCCTGTCCTATCATGTAGCTGTAATTCAGAGACCACATCCTGTCCTACAGTGGTAGCTGTAGTCCAGTAGCGACACATCCTGTCCTACAGTAGCTGTTTCAGAGCACATCCTGTCCTACGTTAGCTGTATTCAGAGACACATCCTGTCCTACAGTAGCTGTATTCAGAGACCACATCCTGTCCCTACAGTAGCTGTATTTCAGAGACACACTCCTGTCTATCAGTCAGCTGTATTCAGAGACACATCCTGTCCTACTCAGTACTAGCTGATTTCGAGACACATCCTGTCCTACAGTAGCTGTATTCAGAGACACATCCTGTCCCTACAGTAGCTGTATTTCTCAGAGACACATCCTGTCCTACAGTAGCTGTAATTCCTAGAGACACATCTGTCCATACAGTAGCTGTAGTTCCAGAGACACATCCTGTCCTACAGTAGCTGTATTCTCAGACGACACATCCTGTCCTACAGTAGCTGTATTCATAGACACATCCTGTCCTACATAGCTGTATTCAGAGACACATCACTGTCCTACAGTAGCTGTGTTCATAGACACATCCTGTCCTACAGTAGCTGTATTCAGGACACATCCCTGTCCTACAGTAGCTGTATTCAGAGACATCAATGCCTCACAGTAGGTATCCTCAGAGACACATCCTGATCC
This sequence comes from Salvelinus namaycush, assembly GCF_016432855.1. NCBI lineage: Eukaryota > Metazoa > Chordata > Actinopteri > Salmoniformes > Salmonidae > Salvelinus > Salvelinus namaycush. Next base: position 78,089,241 of record NC_052307.1, read on the forward strand.
ATAACTGTATTCAGAGACACATCTGTCCACTACAGTAGCTTGTATTTCAGAGACACATCCTGTCCTACCAGTAGCTGTATTCGTAGAGACACATCCTGTCCTACAGTAGCTGTGAGTCATGAGAATCATCTACATTCTGTCCTACATTACGACTGTATTCAGACACATCCTGTCCTACAGTAGCTGTATTTCTGAGACACATCCTGTCCTACAGTAGCTGTATTTCAGAGACACATCCTGTCCATACAGTAGCTGTGTTCAGAGACACTCCTGTCCTACAGTAGCTGTAGTCCAGAGACCAACTCTGTCCTACAGTAGCTGTATTCAGAGACACATCCTGTCCTACAGTAGCTGTATTCAGAGACACATCCTGCCTTACAGTAGCTGTATTCGAGACACATCCCTGTCCTACAGTAGCTGTAGTCTCAGAACACATCCTGTCCTACAGTAGCTCGTATTCAGAGAGACACATCCTGTCCTACAGTAGCTGTATTTAGAGACACATCCTGTCCTACGTAGCTGTATTCGAGACACATCTGTCCTACAGTAGCTGTATTCAGAGACACATCCTGTCCTACAGTAGCTTGTATTCAGAGACACATCCTGTCCTACAGTAACGTGTATTCCTCAGAGACACATCCTGTCCTACAGTAGCTGTAGTCAGAGACACATCCTGTCCATACCAGTAGCTGTATTCAGAGACACATCCTGTCCTACTATCTTCTTCAGAGACACATCCTGTCCTACAGTAGCTGTATTCCAAGAGACACATCTGTCTACAGTAGCTGTATTCCTCAAGAACACATCCTGTCCTACAGTAGCTGTATTCAGAGACACATCCTCCTACAGTAGCTGTATCAGTAGACACACCTTCCTACAGTAGCTGTATTCAGAGACACATCCTGTCTACAGTAATGCTGTATTCAGAGACACATCCTGTCCTACAGTAGCTGTATTCAGACACATCCTGTCCTACAGTAGCTGTATTCAGAGATCACATCCTGCCTACGTAGCTGTAATTCAGAGAACTCTCTGTCCTACAGTAGCTGTATTCTCAGAGACACATCTGTCCTACAGTAGCTGTATTCTCCAGTAGACACATCCTGTCCTACAGTAGCTGTATTTCCAAGACACATCCTGTCCTACAGTAGCTGTATTCAGAGACACATCCTTCCTACAGTAGCTGTAATTCTCAGAGACACATCCTGTCCATACTAGCTGTTTCTCAGAGACACATCCTGTCCTACAGTAGCTTATTCAGAGACACATCCTGTCCTACAGTACTGTATTTCTCAAGACACATCCTGTCTACAGTACGCTGTATCTCAGAGACACATCCTGTCCTACAGTAGCTGTAGTCAGAGACACATTCCTGTCCTACAGTAGCTGTATTCAGAGACACATCCTGTCCTCTACAGGTAGCTGTATTCAGAGACACATCCTGTCCTACAGTAGCTGTATTCAGAGACCCATCCTGTCCTACAGTACTGTAGTCAGAGACACATCCTGTCCTACAGTAGCTGTATTAGAGACCATCCTTCCTACATGGCTGTATTTAGAGACACTCCTGTCCTAGTAGCTGTATCAGAAGACCATCCTGTACTACAGTAGCTTATTCTCAGAGACACATCATGTCTACAGTAGCTGTATTCAGAGACACATCCATGCATACAGTAGCTGTATTCAGAGACACATCCTGTCCTACAGTAGCTGTATTCAGAGCACATCCTGTCTACAGTACTGTAATTCAGAGACACATCCTGTCCTACAGTAGCTGTATTCAAGACACATCCTGTCCTACAGTAGCTGTATTCAGAGACACATCCTGTCCTACAGTAGCTGTATCAGAGACACATCCTGTCCTACAGTAGCTGTATTCAGAGACACATCCTGTCCTACAGTAGCTGTATTCTCAGAGACACATCCTGTCCTACAGTAGCTGTATTTCCAGAGACCATCCTGTCTACAGTAGCTGTAGTCAGAGACACATCCTGTCCTACAGTAGCTGTATTCAGAGACACATCCTGTCCTACAGTAGCTGTAGTCAGAGACACATCCTGTCCTACAGTAGCTGTATTCAGAGACACATCCTGTCCTACAGTAGCTGTATTCCTCAGAGACACATCCTGTCCTACAGTAGCTGTATTTCAGAGACACATCCTGTCCTACAGTAGCTGTATTCCGAGACACATCCTGTCCACAGTAGCTTATTCAGAGACCATCCTGTCCTACAGTACTGTATCAGAGACACATCCTGTCCTACAGTAGCTGTATTCCTCAGAGACACATCCTGTCCTACAGTAGCTGTATTCAGAGACACATCCTGTCCTACAGTAGCTGTATTCCTCAGAGACACATCCTGTCATACAGTAGCTGTATTCAGAGAAATATCCTGTCCTACAGTAGCTGTAGTCATCAGAGACACATCCTTCCTACAGTAGCTGTATTCAGAGACATCCTGTCCTACAGTAGCTGTATTCAGAGACACTCCTGTCCTACAGTAGCTGTATTCCCAGAGACACATCCTGTCCTACAGTAGCTGTAGTCAGAGCACATCCTGTCCTACAGTAGCGTATTCAGAGACACATCCTGTCCTACAGTAGCTGTTTTCTCAAGACACATCCTGTCCTACAGTAGCTGTATTCCAGAGACACATCCTGTCCTACAGTAGCTGTATTCCTCAAGACTACATCTGTCCTACAGTAGCTGTATTCCTCAGAGACACATCCTGTCCTACAGTAGCTGTAGTCAGAAGACCCATCCTGTCCTACAGTAGCTGTATTCAGAGACACATCCTGTCCTACAGTAGCGTGTATTCAGAGACACATCCTGTCCTACAGTAGCTGTATTCCTCAGAGACACATCGTCCTACAGTAGCTGTATTCTCAGAGACACATCCTGTCTACAGTAGCTGTATTCAGAGACACATCCTGTCCTACAGTAGCTGTTGATTTTTTCCAGAGACACATCCTGTCCTACAGTAGCTGTATTCAGAGACACATCCTGTCCTACAGTAGCTGTATCTCAGAGACACATCCTGTCCTACAGTAGCTGTAATTCCTCAAGAGACACATCCTGTCCTACAGTAGCTGTATTCCTCAGAGACCACATCCTGTCCTACAGTAGCTGTATTCCTCAGAGACACATCCTGTCCTACAGTAGCTTGTATTCTCAGAGACACATCCTGTCCTACAGTAGCTGTATTTCTCATATACACAGTCTGTCCTAACAGTAGCTGTTATTCCTCAGAGACACATCCTGTCTACAGTAGCTGTATAGAGACACATCCTGTCCTACAGTAGCTGTATTCAGAGAACATCCTGTCCTACAGTAGCTGTATTCAGAGACACATCCTGTCCTACAGTAGCTGTATTCAGAGACACATCCTGTCCTACAGTAGCTGTATCAGAGACACATCCTGTCCTACAGTAGCTGTATTCAGAGACACACTGTCTCTACAGTAGCTGTATTCGACACATCCTGTCCTACAGAGCTTGTATCTCAGACACATCCTGTCCTACAGTAGCTTATTCCAGAGACCATCGTCCTACAGTAGCTGTATTCAGAGACACATCCTGTCTACAGTAGCTGTATTCAGAGACACATCCTGTCCTACAGTAGCTTTATTCAGAGACACATCTGTCCTACAGTAGCTGTATTCAGAGACACATCTGTCCTACAGTAGCTGTATTCAGAGACACATCCTGTCCTACAGTAGCTGTATTCAGAGACACATCCTGTCCTACAGTAGCTGTAGTCAGAGACACATCCTGTCCTACAGTAGCTGTATTCAGAGACACATCCTGTCTACAGTAGCTGTATTCCTAGAGACACATCCTGTCCTACAGTAGCTGATTTCTCAGAGACACATCCTGTCCTACAGTAGCTTATCAGAGACACATCCTGTCCTACAGTAGCTGTATTCAGAGACACATCCTGTCCTACAGTAAGCTGTATTCAGAGACACATCCGTCCTACAGTAGCTGTTTCGAGACAATCCTGTCCTACGTAGCTGTATTCAGAGACACATCCTGTCCTACAGTAGCTGTATTTAGAGACACATCCTGTCTACAGTAGCTGTATTCAGAGACAGCATCCTGTCCTACAGTAGCTGTATTCAGAGACACATCTGTCCTACAGTAGCTGTAGTCAGAGACACATCCTGTCCTACAGTAGCTGTATTCAAGACCATCCTGTCCTACAGTAGCTGTATTTCTCAGAGACACATCCTGTCCTAACAGTAGCTGTATTCCTCAGAGACACATCCTGTCATACAGTAGCTGTATTCAGAGACACTCCTGTCCTACAGTAGCTTGTCAAGACACATCCTGTCTACAGTAGCTTGTATTCAGAGACACATCCTGTCCTACAGTAGCTGTATTCAGAGACACATCCTGTCCTACAGTAGCTGTATTCAGAGACACACCCTGTCCTACAGTAGCTGTATTCAGAGACACATCCTGTCCTACAGTAGCTGTGTTCAGAGCACATCCTGTCCTACAGTAGCTGTATCAGAGACACATCCTGTCCTACAGTAGCTGTATCAGAGACACATCCTGTCCTACAGTAGCTGTTATTCAGAGACACATCTGTCCTACAGTAGCTGTATCTCAAGAGACACATCCTGTCCTACAGTAGCTGTATTTCAGAGACACATCCTGCCTACAGTAGCTGTATTCCTCAGAGCACATCCTGTCCTACAGTAGCTGTATTCCTCATGACACATCCTGTCCTACAGTAGCTGTATTCAAGAGACCATCCTGTCCTACAGTAGCTGTATTCTGAGACACATCCTGTCCTACAGTAGCTGTATTCAGAGACACTCCTGTCCACAGTAGCTGTATTCAGAGACACATCCTGTCCTACGTAGCTGTATTCAGAGACACATCCTGTCCTACAGTAGCTGTATTCAGAGACACATCCTGTCCTACAGTACTTATATCAGAGACACATCCTGTCCTCAGTAGCTGTATTCAGAGACACATCCTGTCCTACAGTAGCTGTATTCAGAGACACATCCTGTCCTACAGTAGCTGTATCAGAGACACATCCTGTCCTACAGTAGCTGTATTTAGAGACACATCCTGTCCTCAGTAGCTGTATCAGAGACAAATCTGTCTACAGTCACTGTATTCGAGACACATCCTGTCCTACAGTAGCTGTATTCAGAGACACATCTGTCCTACAGTAGCTGTATTCTCAGAGACACATCCTGTCCTACAGTAGCTGTATTCAGAGACACATCCTGTCCTACATGCTGTATTCAGAGACCATCCTCACAGTAGCTGTCTCAAGACACATCCTGTCCACAGTAGCTGTATTCTCAGAGACACATCCTGTCTACAGTAGCTGTATTCTAAGACCATCCTGTCCTACAGTAGCTGTATTCCTCAGAGACACATCCTGTCTACAGTAGCTGTATTCAGAGACACATCCTGTCCTACAGTAGCTGTATTCAGAGACACATCCTGTTCCTACAGTAGCTGTATTCAGAGACACATCCTGTCCTACTAGTCGCTGTATTCAGAGACACATCCTGTCCTACAGTAGCTGTATTCAGAGACCATCCTGTCCTACAGTAGCTGTATTCAGAGACACATCCTTGTCCTACAGTAGCTGTATTCTAGAGACACATCCTGTCCTACAGTAGCTGTATTCAGAGACACATCCTGTCCTACGTAGCTGTATTTCAGAGACACATCCTGTCCTACAGTAGCGTGTTCAGAGACACATCCTGCATACAGTAGCTGTATCTCAGAGACACATCCTGTCATACAGTAGCTGTATTCCAGAGACCATCCTGTCCTACAGTAGCTGATTCAGAGACACATCCTGTCCTACAGTAGCTGTATTCAGAGACACATCCTGTCCTACAGTAGCTGTATTCCTCAAGACCATCCTGTCATACAGTAGCTGTATCAGAGACACATCCTGTCCTACAGTAGCTGTATTCAGAGACACATCCTGTCCTACAGTACTGTATTCAGAGACACATCCTGTCCTACAGTAGCTGTATTCAGAGACACATCCTGTCCTACAGTAGCTGTATTCAGAGACACATCCTGTCCTACAGTAGCTGTTCAGAGACACATCCTGTCCTACAGTAGCTGTATTTCAGAGACACATCCTGTCCTACAGTAGCTGTATTCAGAGACACATCCTGTCCTACAGTAGCTGAATTTCAGAGACCATCATGTCCTACAGTAGCTGTATTCAGAGACACATCCTGTCCTACAGTAGCTGTATTCAGAGACACATCCTGTCCTACAGTAGCTGTATTCAAGGACACATCCTGTCCTCATACTGTATGCAGAGACACATCTGGTCATACAGTAGCTGTATTCAGAGACACATCCTGTCCTACAGTAGCTGTATTCAGAGACACTCCTGTCCTACATAGCTGTAGTCAGAGACACATCCTGTCCTACAGTAGCTGTATTCAGAGACACACCTGTCTACAGTAGCTGTATTCAGAGACACATCCTGTCCTACAGTAGCTGTATTTCAGAGACACATCCTGTCTACGTACTGTATCAGAGACACATCCTGTCCCTACAGTAGCTGTATCAGAGACACATCCTGTCCTACAGTAGCTGTATTCAGAGAACACCTGTCCTACAGTAGCTGTATTCAGAGACTATCCTGTCCTACAGTAGCTGTATTCCTCAGAGCACCATCCTGTCCTACAGTAGCTGTATTCAGAGACACATCCTGTCATACAGTACTGTATTCAAGACACATCCTGTCCTACAGTAGCTGTAATCAGAGACACATCCTGTCCTACAGTAGCTGTAGTCAGAGACACATCCTGTCCTAACAGTAGCTGTATTCCTCAGAGACACATCCTGTCCTACAGTACTGTATTCTCAGAGACACATCCTGTCCTACAGTAGCTGTATTCTCAGAGACACATCCTGTCCTACAGTAGCTGTATTCAGAGACACATCCTGTCCTACAGTAGCTGTATTCAGAGACACATCCTGTCTACAGTAGCTGTATTCAGAGACACATCCTGTCCTACAGTAGCTGTATTCAGAGACACATCCTGTCCTACAGTAGCTGTATTCAGAGACACATCCTGTCCTACAGTAGCTGTATTCAGAGACACATCCTGTCCTACAGTAGCTGTATTCAGAGACACATCCTGTCCTACAGTAGCTGTATTCCAGAGACACATCCTGTCCTACAGTAGCTGTAGTCAGAGACACATCCTGTCCCTACGTAGCTGTATTCAGAGACACATCCTGTCCTACAGTAGCTGTATTCAGAGACACATCCTGTCCTACAGTAGCTGTAGTCAGAGACACATCCTGTCTACAGTAGCTGTATTCAGAGACACATCCTGTCCTACAGTAGCGGTATTCAGAACACATCCTGTCCTACAGTAGCTGTATTCAGAGACACATCCTGTCCTACAGTACTGTATTCAGAGACACATCCTGTCCTACAGTAGCTGTATTTCAGAGACACATCCTGTCCTACAGTAGCTGTATTCAGAGACACATCCTGTCCTACAGTAGCTGTATTCAGAGACACATCCTGTCCTACAGTAGCTGTAGTCAGAGACACATCCTGTCCTACAGTAGCTGTATTCAGAGACACATCCTGTCCTACAGTACTGTATTCGAAAACACATCCTGTCCTACAGTAGCTGTATTTAGAGACACATCCTGTCCTACAGTAGCTGTATTTAGAGACACATCCTGTCCTACAGTAGCTGTATTTAGAGACACATCCTGTCCTACAGTAGCTGTATTCAGAGACATATCCTGTCCTACAGTAGCTGTAGTCAGAGACACATCCTGTCCTACAGTAGCTGTATTCAGAGACACACCTGTCCTACAGTAGCTGTAGTCAGAGACACATCCTGTCCTACAGTAGCTGTATTCAGAGACACATCCGTCCTACAGTAGCTGTATTCCTCAGAGACACATCCTGTCCTACAGTAGCTTAGTCAGAGACACATCCTGTCCTACAGTACTGTATTCCTCAGAGACACATCCTGTCCTACAGTAGCTGTATTCAGAGACACATCCTGTCCTACAGTAGCTGTAGTCAGAGACACATCCTGTCCTACAGTAGCTGTATTCAGAGAAACATCCTGTCCTACAGTAGCTGTATTTAGAGACACATCCTGTCCTACAGTAGCTGTATTCAGAGACACATCCTGTCCTACAGTAGCTGTATTTAGAGACACATCCTGTCCTACAGTAGCTGTATTCAGAGACACATCCTGTCCTACAGTAGCTGTATTCCTCAGAGACACATCCTGTCCTAACAGTAGCTGTATTCCTCAGAGACCCATCCTGTCCCTACGTAGCTGTATTCAGAGACACATCCTGTCCTACAGTAGCTGTATTCAGAGACACATCCTGTCCTACAGTAGCTGTAGTCAAGACACATCCTGTCCTACAGTAGCTGTATTAGAGACACATCCGGTCCTACAGTAGCTGTATTTAGAGACACATCCTGTCCTACAGTAGCTGTATTCAGAGACACATCCTGTCCTACAGTACCTGTGTCAGAGACACATCCTGTCCTACAGTTAGCTGTAGTCAGAGACACATCCTGTCCACAGTAGCTGTATTTGAGACACATCCTGTCCTACAGTAGCTGTATTCAGAGACACATCCTGTCCTAAGTAGCTGTATTCAGAGACACATCCTGTCCTACAGTAGCTGTATTCAGAGACATATCCTGTCCTACAGTAGCTGTAGTCAGAGACACATCCTGTCCTACAGTAGCTGTATTTAGAGACACATCCTGTCATACAGTAGCTGTATTCCTCAGAGACACATCCTGTCCTACAGTAGCTGTATTCCTCAGAGACACATCCTGTCATACAGTAGCTGTATTCAGAGACATATCCTGTCCTACAGTAGCTGTATTCCTCAGAGACACATCCTGTCCTACAGTAGCTGTATTCAGAGACACATCCTGTCCTACAGTAGCTGTATTCAGAGACACATCCTGTCCTACAGTAGCTGTATTCCTCAGAGACACATCCTGTCCTACAGTAGCTGTATTCAGAGACACATCCTGTCCTACAGTAGCTGTATTTCTCAGAGACACATCATGTCATACAGTAGCTGTATTCCTCAGAGACACATCCTGTCCTACAGTAGCTGTATTCAGAGACACATCCTGTCCTACAGTAGCTGTATTCAGAGACACATCCTGTCCTACAGTAGCTGTATTCAGAGACACATCCTGTTCTACAGTAGCTGTAGTCAGAGACACATCCTGTCCTACAGTAGCTGTATTCAGAGACACATCCTGTCCTACAGTAGCTGTATTCAGAGACACACCTCCTGTCCTACAGTAGCTGTATTCCTCAGAGACACATCCTGTCCTACAGTAGCTGTATTCAGAGACACATCCTGTCCTACAGTAGCTGTATTTAGAGACACATCCTGTCCTACAGTAGCTGTATTCAGAGACACATCCTGTCCTACAGTAGCTGTAGTCAGAGACACATCCTGTCCTACAGTAGCTGTAGTCAGAGACACATCCTGTCCTACAGTAGCTGTATTCAGAGACACATCCTGTCCTACAGTAGCTGTATTTAGAGACACATCCTGTCCTACAGTAGCTGTAGTCAGAGACACATCCTGTCCTACAGTAGCTGTATTCAGAGACACATCCTGTCCTACAGTAGCTGTATTCAGAGACACATCCTGTCCTACAGTAGCTGTAGTCAGAGACACATCCTGTCCTACAGTAGCTGTATTTCTCAGAGACACATCCTGTCCTACAGTAGCTGTATTCAGAGACACATCCTGTTCTACAGTAGCTGTAGTCAGAGACACATCCTGTCCTACAGTAGCTGTAGTCAGAGACACATCCTGTCCTACAGTAGCTGTAGTCAGAGACACATCCTGTCCTACAGTAGCTGTATTTAGAGACACATCCTGTCCTACAGTAGCTGTATTCAGAGACACATCCTGTCCTACAGTAGCTGTATTCAGAGACATATCCTGTCCTACAGTAGCTGTATCAGAGACACATCCTGTCCTACAGTAGCTGTATTTAGAGACACATCCTGTCATACAGTAGCTGTATTCCTCAGAGACACATCCTGTCCTACAGTAGCTGTATTCCTCAGAGACACATCCTGTCCTACAGTAGCTGTATTCCTCAGAGACACATCCTGTCCTACAGTAGCTGTATTCCTCAGAGACACATCCTGTCCTACAGTAGCTGTATTCCTCAGAGACACATCCTGTCCTACAGTAGCTGTATTCAGAGACACATCCTGTCCTACAGTAGCTGTAGTCAGAGACACATCCTGTCCTACAGTAGCTGTATTCAGAGACACATCCTGTCCTACAGTAGCTGTAGTCAGAAACTCATCCTGTCCTACAGTAGCTGTATTCAGAGACACATCCTGTCCTACAGTAGCTGTATTCCTCAGAGACACATCCTGTCCTACAGTAGCTGTATTCAGAGACACATCCTGTCCTACAGTAGCTGTATCCCTCAGAGACACATCCTGTCCTACAGTAGCTGACACCAGGTCAGTATAAATGGTGGAATGAAGGAGCTGGCTGCAGAACACTGTAAATCAGAGCATTAGGCTGGAGATCAAAAACTGCTTTCATTCAGGTCCAACTTTAAACACTGTTCTCCTCCCAAGTCCACTGCACGTCAAGGGTTAGGGTTAGGGTTCTACTGCAAGAGACCAGGATGGACACATACTGAAAGCAGGACTAACATGGTCAGTCCCTCTTTGTTCTTTCAACATGAGAAAATTAGAGACTTGTGAGAAGAAAAAAAGAGGAAAAAAAAGATTCTGTGTCTAGATTTTCACAAACTCCCCAACAGAGTAGCTTTTAGCTTTTAGTGGCTTGCCTTTGTGTGAAGCATAAAACAAAATGATCATAGATGTCATCTGTAGTTAAAGATTACATCAATTGGAGCTGCTAAATCACGTTATTTCAACATCATTTATGATGGAAAAATTATTCACATATATTTCATAAAAAGGTAAAAGGATTTTTTTTTTCTGCCAATAGACACCAAAAAAAAAATCCTGAAAAAAGTCTGATTCTTTTTGGTGGCAAATTGGGGGAAGGGTGTTAAATTAAAAACTGTATTTTTCTGTCCATTTGTGAAAAGAAAAATCACTTAGACCCTGGTCTCGCCTGGGCATCCTTTTATTTATGTCAGCTAAAAAAGGAAGAAAAAGGATGGAGAGCGTTTGAAAGGAGGGAGAGAAAATCTTGTCAGTAATTGAAGTCAGCAATGTGCAATCCCCCACACTCTGCCAATAGGCCATTATTTCATTAGGAGATGAGATGTCACTCTACAGACAACATCAGCCCCATAATCAACACATATGTCTCCCTCCAACCTGACACACGCACATGAACACACACACACACACACAACACAACACACACACACAACACACCACACACACACACACCACACACACACACACACACACACACACACACACACACACACACACACACACACACACACACACACACACATCATTAACAGAGATGGGAGTGAAATACATTACGAAACAAAGAAAAACCTCTTCAAAAATCCGTCTGAAAAGGACCATTATTAAATTGCTTCACTAATATGGGTTCTTCTTATAAGGTAAAGATGGTGCTCTCCCTCCTTTTCAGCAGAACCTTTCATCCATGCAGTGATTTGGGTCGGGGGCCTGTTTGCCATCAGCTTGTGAGGCCAGGCAGACAGGGTTTCCTCTACCATGTCTTAGGCAGGAAGGTCCCCATTCTAGCTCTGTTACCCCCTGCCTAGAAAAGCATCTGGCCT
>NC_052307.1:78101133-78126133 GCF_016432855.1 Salvelinus namaycush
CCTGTCCTACAGTATCTGTATTTCTAGAGACACATCGGCCTACAGTAGCTGTATAGAACACTCTCCTACAGTAGCTGTATTCAGAGACACATCCTGTCCCTACAGTAGCTGTTTCAGAGACACATCCTGTCCTACAGTACTGTATTCAGAGACACATCCTGTCCTACAGTAGCTGTATTCAGAGACACATCCTGTCCTACAGTAGCTGTATTCAGAGACACATCCTGTCCTACAGTAGCTGTAGTCAGAGACACATCCTGTCCTACAGTAGCTGTATTCAGAGACACATCCTGTCCTACAGTAGCTGTATTCAGAGACACATCCTGTCCTACAGTAGCTGTATTCAGAGACACATCCTGTTCCTAACAGTAGCTGTAGTCGAGACACATCCTGTCCTACAGTAGCTGTATTCAGAGACAATCCTGTCCTACAGTAGCTGTATTTCAGAGACACATCCTGTCCTACAGTAGCTGTATCAGAGACACATCCTGTCCTACAGTAGCTGTTTTCAGAGACACATACCTGTCCTACAGTAGCTGTATTCAGAGACACATCCTGTCCTACAGTAGCTGTATTCAGAGCACCCCTGTCCTACAGTAGCTGTATTCCTAGAGACACATCCTGTCTACAGTAGCTGTATTCAGAGACACATCCTGTCCTACAGTAGCTGTTCAGAGACATCCTGTTCACCTACTGTATTCAGAGACACATCCTGTCCTACAGTAGCTGTATTCAGAGACACATCTGTCCTACATAGCTGTATCAAGACACATCCTGTCCTACAGTAGCTGTATTCAGAGACACATCCTGTCCTACAGTAGCTGTATTCAGAGACACATCCTGTCCTACAGTAGCTGTATTCAGAGACACATCCTGTCCTACAGTAGCTGTAGTCATAGACACATCCTGTCCTACAGTAGCTGTATTCAGAGCCACATCCCTGTCCTACAGTAGCTGTATCAGAGACACATCCTGTCCTACAGTAGCTGTATTCAGAGACACATCCTGTCCTACAGTAGCTGTATTCAGAGACACATCCTGTCCTACAGTAGCTGTATCAGAGACACACCTGTCCTACAGTAGCTGTATTCAAGAGACACATCCTGTCCTACAGTAGCTGTATTCAGAGACACATCCGTCCTACAGTAGCTGTATTCTAGAGACACATCCTGTCCTACATAGCTGTATTCAGAGACACATCCTGTCCTACAGTAGCTGTATTCAGACACATCCTGTCCTAACGTAGCTGTATTCAGAGACACATCCTGTCATACAGTAGCGTACAGAGACCATCCTGTCCTACATTAGCTGTATTCAGAGACACATCGTCTACAGTAGCTGTTCAGAGACACATCCTGTCCTACAGTAGCTGTATTCAGAGACACATCCTGTCCCTACAGTAGCTGTATTCAGAGACCACATCCTGTCCTACAGTAGCTGTATTCCTAGAGACACATCCTGTCCTACAGTAGCTGTATTCAGAACACATCCTGTCCTACAGTAGCTGTATTTAGAGACACATCCTGTCCTACAGTAGCTGTATTCAGAGACACATCCTGTCCTACAGTAGCTGTAGTCAGAACACTCATCTGTCCTACAGTAGCTGTATTCAGAGACACATCCTGTCTACAGTAGCTGTATTCAGAGACCATCCTGTCCTAAAGTAGCTGTATGTCAGAGACACATCCTGTCCTACAGTAGCTGTATTCAGAGACACATCCTGTCCTACAGTACATGCTGTAGTCAGAGACACATCCTGTCCTACAGTAGCTGTATCAGAGACACATCCTGTCCTACAGTAGCTGTATCAGAGACACATCCTGTCCTACAGTAGCTGTATTCAGAGACACATCCTGTCCTACAGTAGCTGTAGTCAGAGACACATCCTGTCCTACAGTAGCTATATCAGAGACACATCCTGCCTACAGTAGCTGTATTTAGAGACACATCCTGTCCTACAGTAGCTGTAGTCAGAGACACATCCTGTCCTACAGTAGCTGTATTCAGAGACACATCCTGTCCTACAGTAGCTGTATTCGAGACACATCCTGTCCTACAGTAGCTGTATTCAGAGACACATCCTGTCCTACAGTAGCTGTATTCAGAGACACATCCTGTCCTACAGTAGCTGTATTCAGAGACACATCCTGTCCTACAGTACTGTTTCTAGAGACACATCCTGTCCTACAGTAGCTGTATTCTCAGAGACACATCCTGTCACAGTAGCTGTATTCCTCAGAGACCCATCCTGTCCTACAGTAGCTGTATCCTCAGAGACACATCCTGTCCTACAGTAGCTGTACGAAGACACATCCTGTCCTACAGTAGCTGTATTCAGAGACACATCCTGTCCTACAGTAGCTGTATTCAGAGACACATCCTGTCCTACAGTAGCTGTATTCTCAGAGACACATCCTGTCCTACAGTAGCTGTATCCTCAGAGACACATCCTGTCTACATTAGCTGTATTCAGAGACACATCCTGTCCTACAGTAGCTGTATTCCTCAGAGACACAATCCTGTCCTACAGTAGCTGTATTCCTCAGGACACATCCTGTCCTACAGTAGCTGTATTTCTCAGAGACCACATCCTGTCCTACAGTAGCTGTATTCCTCAGAGACACATCCTGTCTACAGTAGCTGTATTCCTCAGAGACACATCCTGTCCTACAGTAGCTGTATCTCAGAGACACTCCTGTCCTACAGTAGCTGTATTCAGAGACACATCCTGTCCTACAGTAGCTGTATTCAAGACACATCCTGTCCACAGTAGCTGTATTCCTCAGACCATCCTGTCTACAGTAGCTGTTCAGAGACACATCCTGTCCTACAGTAGCTGTATTCAGGACACATCCTGTCCTACAGTAGCTGTATTCTAGAGACACATCCTGTCCTACAGTAGCTGTATTCAGAGACACATCCTGTCCTACAGTAGCTGTAGTCAGAGACACTCCTGTCCTACAGTAGCTGTATTCAAGACACATCCTGTCCTACATAGCTGTATTTCAGAGACACATCCTGTCCTACAGTAGCTGTAGTCAGAGACACTCCTGTCCTACAGTAGCTGTATTTCTAGAGACACATCCAGTCCTACAGTAGCTGTATTCAGAGACACATCCGTCTACAGTAGCTGTATTCAGAGACACATCCTGTCCTACAGTAGCTGTAATTCAGAGACACTCCTGTCCTACAGTAGCTGTATTCAGAGACACATCCTGTCCTACAGTAGCTGTATTCAGACACATCCTGTCCTACAGTAGCTGTATTCAGAGACACATCCTGTCCTACAGTAGCTGTAGTCAGAGACACATCTGTCCTACAGTTACGCTGTATTTCAGAGACACATCCTGTCCTACAGTAGCTGTATTCAGAGACACATCCTGTCCTACAGTAGCTGTATTCTCAAGACACATCCTGTCTACAGTAGCTGTAGTCAAGACACATCCTGTCCTACAGTAGCTGTATTCAGAGCACATCCTGTCCTACAGTAGCTGTATTCAGAGAACATCCTGTCCTACAGTAGCTGTATTTCAGAGACAATCCTGTCCTACAGTAGCTGTATTCTCAGAGACACATCCTGTCCTACCAGTAGCTGTATTCTCAGAGACCATCCTGTTCATAACAGTAGCTGTATTCAGAGACACATCCTGTCCTACAGTAGCTGTATTCAGAGACACATCCTGTCCTACAGTAGCTGTAGTCAGAGACAATCCTGTCTACAGTAGCTGTATTCTAGAGACACATCCTGTCCTAACGTAGCTGTGATTTCAGAGACACATCCTGTCCTACAGTAGCTGTATTCCTCAGAGACACATCCTGTCTACAGTAGCTGTTTCAGAGACACAATCCTGTCCTACAGTAGCTGTAGTTCAGAGACACATCCTGTTCTAGCATAGACTTGTATTCAGAGACACATCCTGTCCTACAGTGCTTGATTCATTTGGTCTGGAGAAGGGAAGGGGGGGGAGCGTCCGGGGATGATCATTTGTGATGGGCGGGGAAAGCGGTAGTACGCGGTAGCGCAATCTGTATTTTTCGGGATAGTTATAAACATGTTGGTGCAGCCTAACATGCTGTCTCTGTAGCCTTTATAAACATGTTGGTGCAGCCTAACATGCTTTCTCAGTAGACTTTATAACCATGTTGGTGCAGCCTAACATGCTGTCTCAGACTGTTGGTCTAGACCTATCTATCTCCCTGGTGTTGACAGGCTGACTGTTGGTCCAGACCTATCTATCTCCCTGGTGTTGAGAGGCTGACTGTTGGTCTAGACCTATCTATCTCCCTGGTGTTGACAGGCTGACTGTAGGTCCAGACCGATCTATCTCCCTGGTGTGGACAGGCTGACTGTTGGTCCAGACCTATCTATCTCCCTGGTGTTGACAGGCTGACTGTAGGTCTAGACCTATCTATCTCCCTGCTGTTGAGAGGCTGACTGTAGGTCCAGACCTATCTATCTCCCTGCTGTTGAGAGGCTGACTGTAGGTCCAGACCTATCTATCTCCCTGGTGTTGAGAGGCTGACTGTTGGTCCAGACCTATCTATCTCCCTGGTGTGGACAGGCTGACTGTTGGTCCAGACCTATCTATCTCCCTGGTGTTGACAGGCTGACTGTAGGTCCAGACCGATCTATCTCCCTGCTGTTGAGAGGCTGACTGTAGGTCCAGACCGATCTATCTCCCTGCTGTTGAGAGGCTGACTGTAGGTCCAGACCGATCTAACTCCCTGGTGTTGAGAGGCTGACTGTAGGTCCAGACCGATCTATCTCCCTGGTGTTGAGAGGCTGACTGTTGGTCCAGACCGATCTATCTCCCTGGTGTTGACAGGCTGACTGTAGGTCCAGACCGATCTATCTCCCTGCTGTTGAGAGGCTGACTGTAGGTCCAGACCGATCTAACTCCCTGGTGTTGAGAGGCTGACTGTAGGTCCAGACCGATCTATCTCCCTGCTGTTGAGAGGCTGACTGTTGGTCCAGACCTATCTATCTCCCTGGTGTGGACAGGCTGACTGTAGGTCCAGACCTATCTATCTCCCTGGTGTTGAGAGGCTGACTGTAGGTCCAGACCTATCTATCTCCCTGGTGTTGAGAGGTTGACTGTAGGTCCAGACCTATCTATCTCCCTGGTGTTGAGAGGCTGACTGTAAGTCCAGACCTATCTATCTCCCTGGTGTTGAAAGGCTGACTGTTGGTCCAGACCTATCTATCTCCCTGGTGTTGAGAGGCTGACTGTAGGTCCAGACCTATCTATCTCCCTGGTGTTGAGAGGCTGACTGTAGGTCCAGACCTATCTATCTCCCTGGTGTTGAGAGGCTGACTGTAGGTCCAGACCTATCTATCTCCCTGGTGTTGACAGGTTGACTGTAGGTCCAGACCTATCTATCTCCCTGGTGTTGAGAGGCTGACTGTAGGTCCAGACCTATCTATCTTCCTGGTGTTGAGAGGCTGACTGTAGGTCCAGACCTATCAATCTCCCTGGTGTTGAGAGGCTGACTGTAGGTCCAGACCTATCTATCTCCCTTGTGTTGACAGGTTGACTGTAGGTCCAGACCTATCTATCTCCCTGGTGTTGAGAGGCTGACTGTAGGTCCAGACCTATCTATCTCCCTGGTGTTGAGAGGCTGACTGTAGGTCCAGACCTATCTATCTCCCTGGTGTTGAGAGGCTGACTGTAGGTCCAGACCTATCTATCTCCCTGGTGTTGAGAGGCTGACTGTAGGTCCAGACCTATCTATCTCCCTGGTGTTGAGAGGCTGACTGTAGGTCCAGACCTATCTATCTCCCTGGTGTTGAGAGGCTGACTGTAGGTCCAGACCTATCTATCTCCCTGGTGTTGAGAGGCTGACTGTAGGTCCAGACCTATCTATCTCCCTGGTGTTGAGAGGCTGACTGTAGGTCCAGACCTATCTATCTCCCTGGTGTTGAGAGGCTGACTGTAGGTCCAGACCTATCTATCTCCCTGGTGTTGAGAGGCTGACTGTAGGTCCAGACCTATCTATCTCCCTGGTGTTGAGAGGCTGACTGTAGGTCCAGACCTATCTATCTCCCTGGTGTTGAGAGGCTGACTGTAGGTCCAGACCTATCTATCTCCCTGGTGTTGAGAGGCTGACTGTAGGTCCAGACCTATCTATCTCCCTGGTGTTGAGAGGCTGACTGTAGGTCCAGACCTATCAATCTCCCTGGTGTTGAGAGGCTGACTGTAGGTCCAGACCTATCTATCGCCCTTGTGTTGACAGGTTGACTGTAGGTCCAGACCTATCTATCTCCCTGGTGTTGAGAGGCTGACTGTAGGTCCAGACCTATCAATCTCCCTGGTGTTGAGAGGCTGACTGTAGGTCCAGACCTATCTATCTTCCTGGTGTTGACAGGTTGACTGTAGGTCCAGACCTATCTATCTCCCTGGTGTTGAGAGGCTGACTGTAGGTCCAGACCTATCAATCTCCCTGGTGTTGAGAGGCTGACTGTAGGTCCAGACCTATCTATCGCCCTTGTGTTGACAGGTTGACTGTAGGTCCAGACCTATCTATCTCCCTGGTGTTGAGAGGCTGACTGTAGGTCCAGACCTATCAATCTCCCTGGTGTTGAGAGGCTGACTGTAGGTCCAGACCTATCTATCTTCCTGGTGTTGACAGGTTGACTGTAGGTCCAGACCTATCTATCTCCCTGGTGTTGAGAGGCTGACTGTAGGTCCAGACCTATCAATCTCCCTGGTGTTGAGAGGCTGACTGTAGGTCCAGACCTATCTATCGCCCTTGTGTTGACAGGTTGACTGTAGGTCCAGACCTATCTATCTCCCTGGTGTTGAGAGGCTGACTGTAGGTCCAGACCTATCAATCTCCCTGGTGTTGAGAGGCTGACTGTAGGTCCAGACCTATCTATCTTCCTGGTGTTGACAGGTTGACTGTAGGTCCAGACCTATCTATCTCCCTGGTGTTGAGAGGCTGACTGTAGGTCCAGACCTATCTATCTCCCTGGTGTTGAGAGGCTGACTGTAGGTCCAGACCTATCTATCTCCCTGGTGTTGAGAGGCTGACTGTAGGTCCAGACCTATCTATCTCCCTGGTGTTGACCTATCTATCTCCCTGGTGTTGAGAGGCTGACTGTAGGTCCAGACCTATCTATCTCCCTGGTGTTGAGAGGCTGACTGTAGGTCCAGACCTATCTATCTCCCTGGTGTTGAGAGGCTGACTGTAGGTCCAGACCTATCTATCTCCCTGGTGTTGAGAGGCTGACTGTAGGTCCAGACCTATCTATCTCCCTGGTGTTGAGAGGCTGACTGTAGGTCCAGACCTATCTATCTCCCTGGTGTTGAGAGGCTGACTGTAGGTCCAGACCTATCTATCTCCCTGGTGTTGAGAGGCTGACTGTAGGTCCAGACCTATCTATCTCCCTGGTGTTGAGAGGCTGACTGTAGGTCCAGACCTATCTATCTCCCTGGTGTTGAGAGGCTGACTGTAGGTCCAGACCTATCAATCTCCCTGGTGTTGAGAGGCTGACTGTTGGTCCAGACCTATCTATCTCCCTGGTGTTGAGAGGCTGACTGTTGGTCCAGACCTATCTATCTCCCTGGTGTTGAGAGGCTGACTGTAGGTCCAGACCGATCTATCTCCCTGGTGTTGAGAGGCTGACTGTAGGTCCAGACCTATCTATCTCCCTGGTGTTGAGAGGCTGACTGTAGGTCCAGACCTATCTATCTCCCTGGTGTTGAGAGGCTGACTGTTGGTCCAGACCTATCTATCTCCCTGGTGTTGAGAGGCTGACTGTAGGTCCAGACCTATCTATCTCCCTGGTGTTGAGAGGCTGACTGTAGGTCCAGACCTATCTATCTCCCTGGTGTTGAGAGGCTGACTGTAGGTCCAGACCTATCTATCTTCCTGGTGTTGAGAGGCTGACTGTAGGTCCAGACCTATCTATCTCCCTGGTGTTGAGAGGCTGACTGTAGGTCCAGACCTATCTATCTCCCTGGTGTTGAGAGGCTGACTGTAGGTCCAGACCTATCTATCTCCCTGGTGTTGAGAGGCTGACTGTAGGTCCAGACCTATCTATCTTCCTGGTGTTGAGAAGCTGACTGTAGGTCCAGACCTATCTATCTCCCTGGTGTTGAGAGGCTGACTGTAGGTCCAGACCTATCTATCTTCCTGGTGTTGAGAGGCTGACTGTAGGTCCAGACCTATCTATCTCCCTGGTGTTGAGAGGCTGACTGTAGGTCCAGACCTATCTATCTTCCTGGTGTTGAGAGGCTGACTGTAGGTCCAGACCTATCTATCTCCCTGGTGTTGAGAGGCTGACTGTAGGTCCAGACCTATCAATCTCCCTGGTGTTGAGAGGCTGACTGTAGGTCCAGACCTATCTATCTCCCTGGTGTTGAGAGGCTGACTGTAGGTCCAGACCTATCTATCTCCCTGGTGTTGAGAGGCTGACTGTAGGTCCAGACCTATCTATCTTCCTGGTGTTGAGAGGCTGACTGTAGGTCCAGACCTATCTATCTCCCTGGTGTTGACAGGCTGACTGTAGGTCCAGACCTATCTATCTCCCTGGTGTTGAGAGGCTGACTGTAGGTCCAGACCTATCTATCTTCCTGGTGTTGAGAGGCTGACTGTAGGTCCAGACCTATCTATCTCCCTGGTGTTGAGAGGCTGACTGTAGGTCCAGACCTATCTATCTCCCTGGTGTTGAGAGGCTGACTGTAGGTCCAGACCTATCTATCTTCCTGGTGTTGAGAGGCTGACTGTAGGTCCAGACCTATCTATCTCCCTGGTGTTGAGAGGCTGACTGTAGGTCCAGACCTATCTATCTCCCTGGTGTTGAGAGGCTGACTGTAGGTCCAGACCTATCTATCTCCCTGGTGTTGAGAGGCTGACTGTAGGTCCAGACCTATCTATCTCCCTGGTGTTGACAGGCTGACTGTAGGTCCAGACCTATCTATCTCCCTGGTGTTGACAGGTTGACTGTAGGTCCAGACCTATCTATCTTCCTGGTGTTGAGAGGCTGACTGTAGGTCCAGACCTATCTATCTCCCTTGTGTTGACAGGTTGACTGTAGGTCCAGACCTATCTATCTTCCTGGTGTTGAGAGGCTGACTGTAGGTCCAGACCTATCTATCTCCCTGGTGTTGAGAGGCTGACTGTAGGTCCAGACCTATCTATCTCTCTGTGACCAGCTGTTCAACTCAAACTTAAATGAAAACGTAGCAGCGGAGAAAATTATATTTGCTATTGACTCGGGTGCAGTAAATAAGTCCCTGTTTGCTGTGTGTGTGTAAAGCATGGACACACAGAAACAGCACACACACACACACACACACACACACACACACACACACACACACACACACACACACACACACACACACACACACACACACACACACACACACACACACACACACACACACAGAAACAGCACACACAGAAACAGCACACACACACGCGGTAGTGCAGCTGATTAGATTTGGTCCACTGTGGCCGAGACGTCCTGGAGCTTTAGAGGATTCGACAGTTCTAGTTATGGAAGAGGCATTGGTGCAGAACCCTGTGGCCAACACACACACACACACACACACACACACACACACACACACACACACACACACACACACACACACACACACACACACACACACACACACACACACACACACACACACACACACACACACACAGCTAACAGGACCCTAGTACGACCATGAGATGTTATACTTGCCAACCATATCTCTATGCCTTCAGATCCATTCAACTTACAGTATATGCTAACATAAAGAATCCCCTCTCCCCCCACGCTCTTACAAACACACACACACACACACACACACACGAGGGTACACTGGCACGTACCAAAACAAAGAGAGGAGAAAAGCGATCTCTTCTCCTTTGAGATTTAATCCACCCACAGAATGAAAACAAATACCTGCAGCCCCTATCAATTAGAGCAGGCCAAGCCTCAGAACCAACACTAACACACTATACTAGTTTAACAGGGGAGATGTTACACACACACAGTTAGCATTCAGCATGTCATTAATATACATGCTCAGTATGTAGACCTAGCCAGTTAGCATGCAGCATGTCATTAATATACATACTCAGTATGTAGGCCTAGCCAGTTAGCATGTAGCATGTCATTAATATTCATGCTTAGTATGTAGGCCTAGCCAGTTAGCATGCAGCATGTCATTAATATACATACTCAGTATGTAGGCCTAGCCAGTTAGCATGCAGCATGTCATTAATATACATACTCAGATTGTAGACCTAGCCAGTTAGCATGCAGCATGTCATTAATATACATACTCAGATTGTAGGCCTAGCCAGTTAGCATGCAGCATGTCATTAATATACATACTCAGTATGTAGGCCTAGCCAGTTAGCATGCAGCATGTCATTAATATACATACTCAGTATGTAGGCCTAGCCAGTTAGCATGCAGCATGTCATTAATATACATACTCAGTATGTAGGCCTAGCCAGTTAGCATGCAGCATGTCATTAATATACATACTCAGTATGTAGGCCTAGCCAGTTAACATGCAGCATGTCATTAATATACATACTCAGTATGTAGGCCTAGCCAGTTAGCATGCAGCATGTCATTAATATACATACTCAGTATGTAGGCCTAGCCAGTTAGCATGCAGCATGTCATTAATATACATACTCAGATTGTAGGCCTAGCCAGTTAGCATGCAGCATGCCATTAATATACATACTCAGATTGTAGGCCTAGCCAGTTAGCATGCAGCATGTCATTAATATACATACTCAGTATGTAGGCCTAGCCAGTTAGCATGCAGCATGTCATTAATATACATACTCAGATTGTAGGCCTAGCCAGTTAGCATGCAGTATGTCAAAAATATACATACTCAGTATGTAGGCCTAGCCAGTTAACATGCAGCATGTCATTAATATACATACTCAGTATGTAGGCCTAGCCAGTTAACATGCAGCATGTCATTAATATACATACTCAGTATGTAGGCCTAGCCAGTTAGCATGCAGTATGTCAAAAATATACATGGGAGGCAAAACAAAAGCAGTGCCAGTGTTTTTAATCCCAAACACAGTTGTCCTTATTTGCTGATTGATCTCCTTTGAACTGAGATAATGCTCAGAACTGGGAAGAGGAATCCTACTGTAGATCAGTGGTTCCCAAATGTTCACACTCAGGCCCCCCTTCCATCAAAACGCCTAGCTAAAAAACATTAGCTGACATGGGCTGGTTGATCTTCTGACAAGTTATAAACAGCTCTCCAAGGTCTGCAATTGAGCATGCTACTAATATAACTTTTAAGAGGAAATATGTTTTGGGGGGAGGGGGGTGCACCCCACTGTTTGGGATCCACTGCTGTAGATCACTGCATTGAAACAGCAGGATTATGTCAAACCACTGACAGGTATGGGAAACTCATAAAACCAATGAGGTAAAGTAGCCCACTGACAGGTATGGGAAACTCATAAAACCAATGAGGTAAAGTAGCCCACTGACAGGTATGGGAAACTCATAAAACCACAGAGGTAAAGTAGCCCACTGACAGGTATGGGAAACTCATAAAACCACAGAGGTAAAGTAGCCCACTGACAGGTTTGGGAAACTCGTAAAACCACAGAGGTAAAGTAGCCCACTGACAGGTATGGGAAACTCGTATAACCACAGAGGTAAAGTAGTCCACTGACAGGTATGGGAAACTCATAAAACCACAGAGGTAAAGTAGCCCACTGACAGGTATGGGAAACTCGTAAAACCAATGAGGTAAAGTAGCCCACTGACAGGTATGGGAAACTCATAAAACCACAGAGGTAAAGTAGCCCACTGACAGGTATGGGAAACTCGTAAAACCACAGAGGTAAAGTAGCCCACTGACAGGTATGGGAAACTCGTAAAACCACAGAGGTAAAGTAGCCCACTGACAGGTATGGGAAACTCGTAAAACCACAGAGGTAAAGTAGCCCACTGACAGGTATGGGAAACTCGTAAAACCACAGAGGTAAAGTAGCCCACTGACAGGTATGGGAAACTCGTAAAACCACAGAGGTAAAGTAGCCCACTGACAGGTATGGGAAACTCGTAAAACCACAGAGGTAAAGTAGCCCACTGACAGGTATGGGAAACTCGTATAACCACAGAGGTAAAGTAGCCCACTGACAGGTATGGGAAACTCGTAAAACCATAGAGGTAAAGTAGCCCACTGACAGGTATGGGAAACTCGTAAAACCACAGAGGTAAAGTAGCCCACTGACAGGTATGGGAAACTCGTAAAACCATAGAGGTAAAGTAGCCCACTGACAGGTATGGGAAACTCGTAAAACCACAGAGGTAAAGTAGCCCACTGACAGGTATGGGAAACTCGTAAAACCATAGAGGTAAAGTAGCCCACTGACAGGTATGGGAAACTCGTATAACCACAGAGGTAAAGTAGCCCACTGACAGGTATGGGAAACTCGTATAACCACAGAGGTAAAGTAGCCCACTGACAGGTATGGGAAACTCGTAAAACCACAGAGGTAAAGTAGCCCACTGACAGGTATGGGAAACTCGTATAACCACAGAGGTAAAGTAGCCCACTGACAGGTATGGGAAACTCGTATAACCACAGAGGTAAAGTAGCCCACTGACAGGTATGGGAAACTCGTATAACCACAGAGGTAAAGTAGCCCACTGACAGGTATGGGAAACTCGTATAACCACAGAGGTAAAGTAGCCCACTGACAGGTATGGGAAACTCGTATAACCACAGAGGTAAAGTAGCCCACTGACAGGTATGGGAAACTCGTATAACCACAGAGGTAAAGTAGCCCACTGACAGGTATGGGAAACTCATAAAACCAATGAGGTAAAGTAGCCCACTGACAGGTATGGAAAACTCGTAAAACCACAGAGGTAAAGTAGCCATGCTTTAAAATAAAATGAGAAAGAGGCACAGAGAAGGAGGATGAAAGATAAAGACGGGATGAGTAGAGGGATAATACTATTGTAGAGCAGAGCACAGTCTGAAATCTACTATTAAACAGTCCACTAGCCGTTTAGTCACTAGACTATTACTCACTACTAGCCGGCCTCCGCCCAGTACCCTGCCCCGAACCTTATTCACTGTTACTAGCCAGCTACTACCCGGTACTTTACCTTGCACCTTAGAGACTTCTGCCCTATGTACATTTGAAGTCGGAAGCCACATACATTTAAACTCAGTTTTTCACAATTCCTGACATTCAATCCTAGTACAAAGAAATCCATGTTTTAGATCAGTTCAGATCATCACTTTATTTTAAGAATGTGAAATGTCAGAATAATAGTTGAGAGAATGATTTATTTCAGCTTTTATTTCATCACATTCTCAGTGGGTCAGAAGTTTACATACACTCAATTAGTATTTGGTAGCATTGCCTTTAAATTGTTTAACTTGGGTCAAACGTTTCAGGTAGCCTTCCACAAGCTTCCCACAATAAGTTGGGTGAATTTTGGCCCATTCCTCCTGACAGAGCTGGTGTAACTGAGTCAGGTTTGTAGGCCTCCTTGCTCGCACATGCTTTTTCAGTTCTGCCCACAACATTTTTATAGGGCTGAGGTCAGGGCTTTGTGATGGCCACTCCAATACCTTGACTGTGTTGTCCTTAAGCCATATTGCCACAGCTTTGGAAGTATGCTTGGGGTCATTGTGCATTTGGAAGACCCATTTGAGACCAAGCTTTAACTTCCTGACTGATGTCTGAGATGTTGCTTCAATATATTCACATAATTTTCCCTCTCATGATGCCATCTATTTTGTGAAGTGCACCAGTCCCTCCTGCAGCAAAGCACGCCACAACATGATGCTGCAAAACCCCGTGCTTCACGGTTGGGATGGTGTTCATCGGCTTGCAAGCCTCCCCCTTTTTCCTCCAAACATAACGATGGTCATTATGGCCAAACAGTTCTATTTTGTTTCATCAGACCAGAGGACATTTCTCCAAAAAGTACGATCTTTGTCCCCATGTGCAGTTGCAAACCGTAGTCTGGCTTTTTTATGGCGGTTTTGGAGCAGTGGCTTCGTCCTTGTTGAGCGGCCTTTCAGGTTATGTCGATATAGGACTCGTTTTACTGTGGATATAGATACTTTTGTACCTGTTTCCTCCAGCATCTTCACAAGGTCCTTCACAAATCCTTTTCTGGGATTGATTTGCACTTTTCGCACTAAAGTATGTTCATCTCCAGGAGACAGAACGCGTCTCCTTCCTGAACGGTATGACGGCTGCGTGGTCCAATGGTGTTTATACTACTTACTATTGTTTGTACAGATGAACGTGGTACCTTCAGACGTTTGGAAATTGCTCCCAAGGATGAACCAGACTTGTGGAGGTCTATAATTTTTTTTCCTGAGATCTCCGCTGATTTCTTTTGATTTTCCCATGATGTCAAGCAAAGAGGCACTGAATTTGAATGTAGGCCTTGAAATACATCCACAGGTACACGTCCAATTGACTCAAATGATGTCAATTAGCCTATCAGAAGCTTCTAAAACCATGACATCATTTTCTGGAATTTTCCAAGCTGTTTAAAGGCACAGTCAACTTAGTGTATGTAAACTTATGACCCACTGGAATTGTGATACAGTGAATTATAAGTGAAATAATCTGTCTGCAAACAATTGTTGGAAAAAGTACTTGCGTCATGCACAAAGTAGATGTCCTAACCAACTTGCAAAAACGACAGTTTGTTAACAAGACATTTGTGGAGTGGTTGAAAAATGAGTTTTAATGACTCCAACCTAAGTGTATGTAAACTTCCGACTTCAACTGTACATAGAGTCATTAAACACTTTAATAATGTTTACATACTGTTTTACCCACTTTATATGCATATAGTTTATTCTAGTCATGGCTCATCCTATATAACTACTGCTGTACACATTTATTCTGTTCATATACTGGCCATGCTGTCTATACACACCATTATATATATATTTTTTTATATTCCGGACTCTGACATTGCTTGTTCTGATATTTCTTAATTTCTTTCTTTGTACTTTTTGGATTATGTGTGTATTGTTTTGTATTGCTAGGTATTACTGCACTGTTGGAGCTAGAAACACAAGCATTTCGCTGCCCCTGCGATAAAATCTGCAAATCTGTGTACGCAACCAATAAACGTTGATTTAATTTTGTATTCGATTTGTATCACTGTAGCGGTAATACTCAGTACTGTAGAAGTGACTTAATTACACACAGAGACATAAAAATACCTCAGTGCGTGTGTGTGTGTAATTTAAATAAGATCTTACACCATTAAAACTGAAACTAGGTATCTGTCTAACCCAAACTAGAACACCTCTTATTAAAAGGCTTCTATAACACACCAACATATTGGCTTATTGGTTAAAGTGGAATTGATAGCATTTTAGCTACATGAAACCTTATTCAAATCTTCATATACACCCCCAGGAAGAATATTACACTTTTTTAAAAACATTTTCTGACAAGCAAGCAGTTAGATATTGTCATTTTCACGTTTTCATAAATTCTTAGAATGTTTGGGAATTACGTATATACTAAGGCATTTGTGAAAATTCTATACCCATATAGAGCGGGAAAGCAGCCTTGTGTTTGGACAATTAATAGACATCCCCGCCATCATTCACTTTGAACTGAACTGTGTGTTAACAGGCAGTAGGGCCTGCCATCATTCACTTTGAACTGGACTGTGTGTTAACAGGCAGTAGGCCCTGCCATCATTCACTTTGAACTGAACTGTGTGTTAACAGGCAGTAGGGCCTGCCATCATTCACTTTGAACTGGACTGTGTGTTAACTAACAGGCAGTAGGCCCTGCCATCATTCACTTTGAACTGGACTGTGTGTTTACAGGCAGTAGGACCTGCCATCATTCACTTTGAACTGGACTGTGTGTTTACAGGCAGTAGGACCTGCCATCATTCACGTTGAACTAGACTGTGTGTTTACAGGCAGTAGGCCCTGCCATCATTCACTTTGAACTAGACTGTGTGTTTACAGTAGAGGTCGATTAATTAGGGCCGATTTCAAGTTTTCATAACAATCGGTAATCGACATTTTTGGACACCGATCATGGCCGATTACATTGCACTCCACGAGGAGACTGCGTGGCAGGCTGACTACCTGTTATGCGAGTGCAGCAAGGCGCCAAGGTAAGGTGCTAGGCTAGCATTAAACGTATCTTATAAAAAACAATCAATCTTAACATAATCACTAGTTAACTACACATGGTTGATGATATAACTAGTTTTTCTAGCTTGTCCTGCGTTGCATACAATCGATGCGGTGCCTGTTAATTTATCATTGAATCATAGCCTACTTTGCCAAACCGGGGATGATTTAACAAAAGCACATTTGCGAAAAAAAGCACAATCGTTGCACAAATGTACCTAACCATAAACATCAATGCCTTTCTTATAATCAATATACAGAAGTATATTTTATTAAACCTGCATATTTAGTTAAAACTAATCCAGGTTAGCAGGCAATATTAAACTAGGGAAATTGTGTCACTTCTCTTGCGTTCATTGCACGCAGAGTCAGGGTATATGCAACAGTTTGGGCCGCCTGGCTCGTTGCTAACTAATTTGCCAGAATTTTACGTAATTATGACATAACATTGAAGGTTGTGCAATGTAATAGGAATATTTAGACTTATGGATGCCACCAGTTAGATAAAATACGGAACGGTTCCGTATTTCACTGAAAGAATAAATGTTTTGTTTTCGAAATGATAGTTTCCGGATTTAACCATATTAATGACCTAAGGCTCGTATTTCTGTGTGTTATTATGTTATAATTAAGTATATGATTTGATTTTTGATTGAGCAGTCTGACTGAGCGGTGGTTTTCCAGCAGCTCTTCGCTGTGCTTCAAGCATCGAGCTGTTTATGACTTCAAGCCTATCAACTCCCGAGCTAGTTAGCGGGGTGCGCGCTAATAGCGTTTCAATCGGTGACGTCACTCGCTCTGAGACCTTGAAGTAGTTGTTCCCCTTGCTCTGCAAGGGCCACGGCTTTTGTGGAGCGATGGGTAACGATGCCTCGAGGGTAGCTGTTGTTGATGTGTTCCTGGTTCGAGCCCAGGTAGGAGCGAGGAGAGGGATGGAAGCTATACTGTTACACTGGCAATACTAAAGTGCCTATAAGAACATCCAATAGTCAAAGGTATATGAAATACAAATGGTATAGAGAGAAATAGTCCTATAATTCCTATAATACCTACAACCTTACCTGGGAATATTGAAGACTCATGTTAAAAGGAACCACCAGCTTTCATATGTTCTCATGTTCTGAGCAAGGAACTTAAACGTTAGCTTTCTTACATGGCACATATTGCACTTTTACTTTCTTCTCCAACACTTTGTTTTTGCATTATTTAAACCAAATTGAACATGTTTGATTATTTATTTGAGGCTAAATTGATTTTATTGATTTATTATACTAAGTTAAACTAAAAGTGTTAATTCAGTATTGTTGTAATTGTCATTATTACAAATAAATACATTTTAAAAATCGGCCAATTAATCGTTATCGGCTTTTTTGGTCCTCCAATAATCGGTATTGGCGTTGAACAATCATAATCGGTCGACCTCTAGTTTACAGGCAGTTGCAACAGCGTGACTTTAGATCATTAGAACGCATTCGTCAAAAGCCACAAAATACACGTGGATGGATTTCTGTAAATATGTAGCTAAATACCACGGGTCCTCTTACATTTGGGAACTGTAAAGTCCTATTGATCAAACAACCCTAAAAAGGTAGGCTATCTTTCCCTATTTGCACATCAACAACAAGCTCAACTACTAATGCTAGCCAGAGTAAGATGTGCTAAAAGTGAAGGAAGGAACATTAGATAAACCCTCTCAAACTTTTACCAGCTAGTTAGCCGTCAAAATCGCACTGATAAAAAAATGGGGAATAGCCTGCTCGTCCTTCTGCAGCTTGCCTGCTAATGCATGCGTTGTCCCAACTAAGCACCCAAGCTAGCTGACCATTTTACTCGCCGTAGCAGAGCTGGCTAGGCTGTTCACATGTTATATAGAGCGTTCGTGATGAACTATTACCTTTTCTGACTATGTTTACTGACACCGGTCATATTCAGCGGGTGTTGCACGTTTGTAAATTCATCAGTTATTCTGCTCTCTGGCACACTCAGATATACTAACTGTATAACATTGGTTCAGCATAACTAGCTAGCTAACCAAAGGACACGTGCATCTCTAGCTGTGTAGCCACTGAAAAACGATACTAGAGGAAAACATCAGTCACTCACCCACTCCTCCAATGACATGACATCCTCCTTGAAGCTAGCTAGCTATTAGGCTCTGTGTTTTTAGCTTGCTACATAGATAGATAATATAGCATATTAGCCACGTTATGACTGACTTGTGATCATTGGCCTTACTCATTTGATTTTATTGACATTCAAAGCCTTAGTTACAAACTGAAACAATGCATCCTGAATGGAGGCAGCAAACAATGTACCAGGCCAGCTGTGATTTACAACCTGATAGCAATATGTGTTGGAGTACCAAGAAATGTATTGGTGAATTATATTAATCATGTATTGAACTGCATCCATCTATTCTGCCCACAATGCCTTAGTGTACGTCATGGAATGTTATACAGCTGGTTTTGTAGCATAAACTGATATTAAGATTGTCTGTTTGTTTCATATCTGTAAAGTAATTAAAACGCTGTCAGTTCCACTTTAAGCCAAAGCACACAGAGAGTGAAACACTGAATCCCCCTTGCTACTAAAAACAGTGGAAAAGCTTTGGATAGAAAGCAGAGCCCATTATTTGAGAGAGAGAGAGAGAGAGAGAGAGAGAGAGACATGTACACAAACAACAAGTGTGCGGTTAAAATTGGCAAAAAACACACACATTTCTTCACACAGGGTCGTGGGGTGAGACAGGGATGCAGCTTAAGCCCCACCCTCTTCAACATATATATCAACGAATTGGCGCGGGCACTAGAACAGTCTGCAGCACCCGGCCTCACCCTACTAGACTCTGAAGTCAAATGTCTACTGTTTGCTGATGATCTGGTGCTTCTGTCACCAACCAAGGAGGGCCTACAGCAGCACCTAGATCTTCTGCACAGATTCTGTCAGACCTGGGCCCTGACAGTAAATCTCAGTAAGACCAAAATAATGGTGTTCCAAAAAAGGTCCAGTCGCCAGGACCACAAATTCCATCTAGACACTGTTGCCCTAGAGCACACAAAAAACTATACATACCTCGGCCTAAACATCAGCGCCACAGGTAACTTCCACAAAGCTGTGAACGATCTGAGAGACAAGGCAAGAAGGGCATTCTATGCCATCAAAAGGAACATAAATTTCAACATACCAATTAGGATCTGGCTAAAAATACTTGAATCAGTCATAGAGCCCATTGCCCTTTATGGTTGTGAGGTCTGGGGTCCGCTCACCAACCAAGATTTCACAAAATGGGACAAACACCAAATTGAGACTCTGCATGCAGAATTCTGCAAAAATATCCTCCGTGTACAACGTAGAACACCAAATAATGCATGCAGAGCAGAATTAGGCCGATACCCACTAATTATCAAAATCCAGAAAAGAGCCGTTAAATTCTACAACCACCTAAAAGGAAGCGATTCCCAAACCTTCCATAACAAAGCCATCACCTACAGAGAGATGAACCTGGAGAAGAGTCCCCTAAGCAAGCTGGTCCTAGGGCTCTGTTCACAAACACAAACACACCCCACAGAGCCCCAGGACAACAGCACAATTAGACCCAACCAAATCATGAGAAAACAAAAAGATAATTACTTGACACATTGGAAAGAATTAACAAAAAAACAGAGCAAACTAGAATGCTATTTGGCCCTAAACAGAGAGTACACAGTGGCAGAATACCTGACCACTGTGACTGACCCAAACTTAAGGAAAGCTTTGACTATGTACAGACTCAGTGAGCATAGCCTTGCTATTGAGAAAGGCCGCCGTAGGCAGACATGGCTCTCAAGAGAAGACAGGCTATGTGCTCACTGCCCACAAAATGAGGTGGAAACTGAGCTGCACTTCCTAACCTCCTGCCCAATGTATGACCATATTAGAGAGACATATTTCCCACAGATTACACAGATCCACAAAGAATTTGAAAACAAATCCAATTTTGATAAACTCCCATATCTACTGGGAGAAATTCCACAGTGTGCCATCACAGCAGCAAGATTTGTGACCTGTTGCCACAAGAAAAGGGCAACCAGTGAAGAACAAACACCATTGTAAATACAACCCATATTTATGCTTATTTATTTTAACTTGTGTGCTTTAACCATTTGTACATTGTTACAACACTGTATATATATAATATAACATTTGTAATGTCTTTATTGTTTTGAAACTTCTGTATGTGTAATGTTTACTGTTAATTTGTATTGTTTATTTCACTTTTGTATAATATCTACCTCACTTGCTTTGGCAATGTTAACACATGTTTCCCATGCCAATAAAGCCCCTTGAATTGAATTGAATTGAATTGAGAGAGAGAGAGAGAGAGAGAGAGAGAGAGAGAGAGAGAGAGAGAGAGAGAGAGAGAGAGAGAGAGACAGAGAGAGAGAGAGAGAGAGAGAGAGAGAGAGAGAGAGAGAGAGAGAGAGAGAGAGAGAGAGAGAGAGAGAGAAATAATGCATGAAAGGGAGAGAGGAAAGGAAAGGGAAGAGAGGGGGAAAGAGATCGCTGATGTTCGTAGGAGGATATTTCGTTTGACAGAGCACACTTGGCTCGGTGGCCTTTTGGGAAAAACACACAAGTAAAGTGGGTCAAAGTTCACTGCTCGCTCGCTCTTCCGGACCTGACACCTAACTCAGAGCAGATAAGAAGGTCAGGGACTTTGGCACTGGTTGACTTTGCCGTTTTGGAGATGCCACATTTCCCTTTGATTGATTATAATATACACAGTTTCTTGATAAATGTCCAAGAAGTAATACATTGTAGGTATAAAACGTGTATTTCTTAGTATATGCTTAGTGTAATGTAGCCTAGCCGTTAAGAGCGTTGAGACAGTAACTGAAAGGTTGCTGGTTTGAATCCCAGAGCTGACTAGGTGAAAAATCTGTCAATGTGCCATTGAGTAAGACCCTTAATAAGAGTGTCTGCTAAATGACTCAAATGTGAATGTTCTTCAACAGACTTTTTTTCTTATATAGTAAAAATGCATGCTACATAACAAATGATTTATTTTGTTTTAGCTTATACATACACCCTCATCTCTTCTCCCAGCACTTCCTCAGAGCTTGCCGTAGGAAGCTGTAATACATAAAAAGAGAAAAGTCTATCCTCCACAGGTTCCTCCAACCAGTCTGGGTAATTGGATAATCTGTGACGATTATGTCTGCCGGGAGAGTTAGGAGTGTCTACCCTGCAACACAGTGGAGAGAGGGAGAGGGGGATGAAAGGATAGAGGAATGGACGGATTGTGTTCTTTTCAGAGGGGCGTAGCGGCAGTCCTTGTCTAGCCGTTGGTCGGCCCCCACTGTCCAGTTGGGGTCAATGAGGTCAACGACCCCTGGACTCCCTACTTTTCTGGGCTACAAGTAGGAGCTGTCAATCATCTGGGGGCGGGGCATCCACTATTATTTTCTAAAAGGGAAAGGAGGATACCTAGTCAGTTGTACAACTGAATGTATTCAGCTGAAATGTGTCTTCCGCATTTAACACAACCCCTCTGATTCAGAGAGGTGCGGGGGGCTGCCATAACCAACATCTACGTCTTCGGGGGCCCGTGGAAGGCACCTGCTGCCTATTAGAGTTACATATAATCACCTATTACAGAGTTACATATAATCACCTATTATAGAGTTACATATAATCACCTATTATAGAGTTACATATAATCACCTATTACAGAGTTACATATAATCACCTATTACAGAGTTACATATAATCACCTATTATATTACAGAGTTACATATAATCACATATTATAGAGTTACATATAATCACCTATTACAGAGTTACATATAATCACCTATTATATTACAGAGTTACATATAATCACATATTATAGAGTTACATATAATCACCTATTACAGAGTTACATATAATCACCTATTATATTACAGAGTTACATATAATCACCTATTATATTACAGAGTTACATATAATCACCTATTATAAAGTTACATATAATCACATATTATAGAGTTACATATAATCACCTATTATATTACAGAGTTACATATAATCACATATTATAGAGTTACATATAATCACCTGTTCTCCTCTAGTAATCCTTCCCTCTTTCATTCCCAATCAACACCCACCACAGTTGTCATGTCTTAATGATTTTCCAGTCAATAGCCCTCTAATGGCTAGGCCCCAACCTAGAGGCTTTGGAGGTCAAAGGGCAAATGTCGAATCGCTAATCAACTGGAGTTGACCCCGTCCTACCTAATGTTAATAAATATGCGATTAGCTGTCTCCATTTGCGTCCCTGTTGTAGTAAAACAGCCAGAGGGCAGAGATTAAATTCAAATGATTTAATTCATTGCCAAATGATGATTGTGGTAATAAGGTCAAGACAGGTGGTATTTGTCTAAGAACATTTGAAGAATTTCTATGTTTTTCTCTCTCTCATCTTTCTCTCGTTTCAGTAGCGAGGTCTGCTAATAACCTTTCATTTCTAAGACATTAAGTGACCTGCTGTTTCTTATGATGTTGCTTAATTAATTACAGTCATTCTAATACATGATTTACTCATAAAACATGTATTTACTAATAAATGCAGAAATACATGATATATTTTAAAGAGTAAACTAGTTCATTCATGATTTTACACTACTATTAATAAGGGTTATGTGCATGACCTTCTAAATCCCATTAGTTTATAGTCTGGGTATTAGAGGTGTGCATGACCTTCTAAATCCCATTAGTTTATAGTCTGTGTATTAGAGGTGTGCATGACCTTCTAAATCCCATTAGTTTATAGTCGGGGTATTAGAGGTGTGCATGACCTTCTAAATCCCATTAGTTTATAGTCTGTGTATTAGAGGTGTGCATGACCTTCTAAATCCCATTAGTTTATAGTCTGTGTATTGGAGGTGTGCATGACCTTCTAAATCCCATTAGTTTATAGTCTGTGTATTAGAGGTGTGCATGACCTTCTAAATCCCATTAGTTTATAGTCTGTGTATTGGAGGTGTGCATGACCTTCTAAATCCCATTAGTTTATAGTCGGGGTATTAGAGGTGTGCATGACCTTCTAAATCCCATTAGTTTATAGTCTGTGTATTAGAGGTGTGCATGACCTTCTAAATCCCATTAGTTTATAGTCTGTGTATTAGAGGTGTACATGACTTTCTAAATCCCATTAGTTTATAGTCTGTGTATTAGAGGTGTGCATGACCTTCTAAATCCCATTAGTTTATAGTCTGTGTATTAGAGGTGTGCATGACCTTCTAAATGCCATTAGTTTATAGTCGGGGTATTAGAGGTGTGCATGAATTTCTAAATCCCATTGGTTTATTGTCTGTGTATTAGAGGTGTGCATGACCTTCTAAATGCCATTAGTTTATAGTCTGTGTATTGGAGGTGTGCATGACCTTCTAAATGCCATTAGTTTATAGTCTGTGTATTAGAGGTGTGCATGACCTTCTGAATGCCATTAGTTTATAGTCTGTGTATTGGAGGTGTGCATGACCTTCTAAATGCCATTAGTTTATAGTCTGTGTATTGGAGGTGTGCATGACCTTCTAAATCCCATTAGTTTATAGTCTGTGTATTAGAGGTGTGCATGACCTTCTAAATCCCATTAGTTTATAGTCTGTGTATTAGAGGTGTGCATGACCTTCTAAATGCCATTAGTTTATAGTCTGTGTATTGGAGGTGTGCATGACCTTCTAAATGCCATTAGTTTATAGGCTGTGTATTAGAGGTGTGCATGACCTTCTAAATGCCATTAGTTTATAGTCTGTGTATTGGAGGTGTGCATGACCTTCTAAATGCCATTAGTTTATAGTCTGTGTATTGGAGGTGTGCATGACCTTCTAAATCCCATTAGTTTATAGTCTGTGTATTAGAGGTGTGCATGACCTTCTAAATGCCATTAGTTTATAGTCTGTGTATTAGAGGTGTGCATGACCTTCTAAATGCCATTAGTTTATAGTCTGTGTATTAGAGGTGTGCATGACCTTCTAAATGCCATTAGTTTATAGTCTGTGTATTGGAGGTGTGCATGACCTTCTAAATGCCATTAGTTTATAGTCTGGGTATTGGAGGTGTGCATGACCTTCTAAATGCCATTAGTTTATAGTCTGGGTATTGGAGGTGTGCATGACCTTCTAAATGCCATTAGTTTATAGTCTGTGTATTAGAGGTGTACATGACCTTCTAAATGCCATTAGTTTATAGTCTGTGTATTAGAGGTGTACATGACCTTCTAAATGCCATTAGTTTATAGTCTGTGTATTGGAGGTGTGCATGACCTTCTAAATCACATTAGTTTATAGTCTGTGTATTGGAGGTGTGCATGACCTTCTAAATGCCATTAGTTTATAGTCTGTGTATTGGAGGTGTGCATGACCTTCTAAATGCCATTAGTTTATAGTCTGTGTATTAGAGGTGTGCATGACCTTCTAAATCACATTAGTTTATAGTCTGTGTATTGGAGGTGTGCATGACCTTCTAAATCACATTAGTTTATAGTCGGGGTATTGGAGGTGTACATGACCTTCTAAATCCCATTAGTTTATTGTCTGTGTATTAGAGGTGTGCATGACCTTCTAAATCACATTAACTTATAGTCTGTGTATTATAGGTGTGCAATAGTGGAGAATGTTGGCTGCTCTGAGAGGTAGAGAGAGAGCGAGAGAGAAAGAGAGAGACAGAGAGAAAGAGAGAGAGAGTTAGTGAGAAAGAGCGAGAGAGAGAGAGAGAGGTAGAGGTAGAGAGTTAGCGAGATAAAGATGTAGAGAGAGAGAGAGGTAGAGAAAGAAAGAGAGCGGTAGAGAGAGAGAGTGAGAGAGAGAGAAGTAGTGAGAGAGAGA
>NC_052307.1:78128633-78158633 GCF_016432855.1 Salvelinus namaycush
GGACCTGCTGGACCCTCCCTGTCCCCCTCTGTATCTAGTAGAGGACCTGCTGGCCCCTCCCTGTCCCCTCTGTATCTAGTAGAGGACCTGCTGACCCCTCCCTGTCCCCCTCTGTATCTAGTAGAGGACCTAATGGCCCCTCCCTGTCCCCCTCTGTATCTAGTAGAGGACCTGCTGGCCCCTCCCTGTCCCCCTCTGTATCTAGTAGAGGACCTGCTGGCCCCTCCCTGTCCCCCTCTGTATCTAGTAGAGGACCTGCTGGCCCCTCCCTGTCCCCCTCTGTATCTAGTAGAGGACCTGCTGGCCCCTCCCTGTCCCCCTCTGTATCTAGTAGAGGACCTGCTGGCCCCTCCCTGTCCCCCTCTGTATCTAGTAGAGGACCTGCTGGCCCCTCCCTGTCCCTCTCTGTATCTAGTAGAGGACCTGCTGGCCCCTCCCTGTCCCTCTCTGTATCTAGTAGAGGACCTGCTGGCCCCTCCCTGTCCCTCTCTGTATCTAGTAGAGGACCTGCTGGCCCCTCCCTGTCCCCCTCTGTATCTAGTAGAGGACCTGCTGGCCCCTCCCTGTCCCCCTCTGTATCTAGTAGAGGACCTGCTGGCCCCTCCCTGTCCCCCTCTGTATCTAGTAGAGGACATGCTGGCCCCTCCCTGTCCCCCTCTGTATCTAGTAGAGGACCTGCTGGCCCCTCCCTGTCCCCCTCTGTATCTAGTAGAGGACCTGCTGGCCCCTCCCTGTCCCTCTCTGTATCTAGTAGAGGACCTGCTGGCCCCTCCCTGTCCCCCTCTGTATCTAGTAGAGGACCTGCTGGCCCCTCCCTGTCCCCCTCTGTATCTAGTAGAGGACCTGCTGGCCCCTCCCTGTCCCCCTCTGTATCTAGTAGAGGACCTGCTGGCCCCTCCCTGTCCCCCTCTGTATCTAGTAGAGGACCTGCTGGCCCCTCCCTGTCCCCCTCTGTATCTAGTAGAGGACATGCTGGCCCCTCCCTGTCCCCCTCTGTATCTAGTAGAGGACCTGCTGGCCCCTCCCTGTCCCCCTCTGTATCTAGTAGAGGACCTGCTGGCCCCTCCCTGTCCCCCTCTGTATCTAGTAGAGGACCTGCTGGCCCCTCCCTGTCCCCCTCTGTATCTAGTAGAGGACCTGCTGGCCCCTCCCTGTCCCCCTCTGTATCTAGTAGAGGACCTGCTGGCCCCTCCCTGTCCCCCTCTGTATCTAGTAGAGGACATGCTGGCCCCTCCCTGTCCCCCTCTGTATCTAGTAGAGGACCTGCTGGCCCCTCCCTGTCCCCATCTGTATCTAGTAGAGGACCTGCTGGCCCCTCCCTGTCCCCTCTGTATCTAGTAGAGGACCTGCTGGCCCCTCCCTGTCCCCCTCTGTATCTAGTAGAGGACCTGCTGGCCCCTCCCTGTCCCCCTCTGTATCTAGTAGAGGACCTGCTGGCCCCTCCCTGTCCCCCTCTGTATCTAGTAGAGGACCTGCTGGCCCCTCCCTGTCCCCCTCTGTATCTAGTAGAGGACCTGCTGGCCCCTCCCTGTCCCCCTCTGTATCTAGTAGAGGACATGCTGGCCCCTCCCTGTCCGCCTCTGTATCTAGTAGAGGACATGCTGGCTCCTCCCTGTCCCCCTCTGTATCTAGTAGAGGACCTGCTGGCCCCTCCCTGTCCCCCTCTGTATCTAGTAGAGGACCTGCTGGCCCCTCCCTGTCCCCCTCTGTATCTAGTAGAGGACCTGCTGGCCCCTCCCTGTCCCCCTCTGTATCTAGTAGAGGACCTGCTGGCCCCTCCCTGTCCCCCTCTGTATCTAGTAGAAGACCTGCTGGCCCCTCCCTGTCCCCCTCTGTATCTAGTAGAGGACCTGCTGGCCCCTCCCTGTCCCCCTCTGTATCTAGTAGAGGACCTGCTGGCCCCTCCCTGTCCCCCTCTGTATCTAGTAGAGGACCTGCTGGCCCCTCCCTGTCCCCCTCTGTATCTAGTAGAGGACCTGCTGGCCCCTCCCTGTCCCCCTCTGTATCTAGTAGAGGACCTGCTGGCCCCTCCCTGTCCCCCTCTGTATCTAGTCGAGGACCTGCTGGCCCCTCCCTGTCCCTCTCTGTATCTAGTAGAGGACCTGCTGGCCCCTCCCTGTCCCCCTCTGTATCTAGTAGAGGACATGCTGGCCCCTCCCTGTCCCCCTCTGTATCTAGTAGAGGACCTGCTGGCCCCTCCCTGTCCCCCTCTGTATCTAGTAGAGGACCTGCTGGCCCCTCCCTGTCCCCCTCTGTATCTAGTAGAGGACCTGCTGGCCCCTCCCTGTCCCCCTCTGTATCTAGTAGAGGACCTGCTGGCCCCTCCCTGTCCCCCTCTGTATCTAGTAGAGGACCTGCTGGCCCCTCCCTGTCCCCCTCTGTATCTAGTAGAGGACCTGCTGGCCCCTCCCTGTCCCCCTCTGTATCTAGTAGAGGACCTGCTGGCCCCTCCCTGTCCCCCTCTGTATCTAGTAGAGGACATGCTGGCCCCTCCCTGTCGCCCTCTGTATCTAGTAGAGGACCTGCTGGCCCCTCCCTGTCCCCCTCTGTATCTAGTAGAGGACATGCTGGCCCCTCCCTGTCCCCCTCTGTATCTAGTAGAGGACCTGCTGGCCCCTCCCTGTCCCCCTCTGTATCTAGTAGAGGACCTGCTGGCCCCTCCCTGTCCCCTCTGTATCTAGTAGAGGACCTGCTGGCCCCTCCCTGTCCCCCTCTGTATCTAGTAGAGGACCTGCTGGCCCCTCCCTGTCCCCCTCTGTATCTAGTAGAGGACCTGCTGGCCCCTCCCTGTCCCCCTCTGTATCTAGTAGAGGACCTGCTGGCCCCTCCCTGTCCCCCTCTGTATCTAGTAGAGGACCTGCTGGCCCCTCCCTGTCCCCCTCTGTATCTAGTAGAGGACCTGCTGGCCCCTCCCTGTCCCCCTCTGTATCTAGTAGAGGACATGCTGGCCCATCCCTGTCCCCCTCTGTATCTAGTAGAGGACATGCTGGCTCCTCCCTGTCCCCCTCTGTATCTAGTAGAGGACCTGCTGGCCCCTCCCTGTCCCCCTCTGTATCTAGTAGAGGACCTGCTGGCCCCTCCCTGTCCCCCTCTGTATCTAGTAGAGGACCTGCTGGCCCCTCCCTGTCCCCCTCTGTATCTAGTAGAGGACCTGCTGGCCCCTCCCTGTCCCCCTCTGTATCTAGTAGAGGACCTGCTGGCCCCTCCCTGTCCCCCTCTGTATCTAGTAGAAGACCTGCTGGCCCCTCCCTGTCCCCCTCTGTATCTAGTAGAAGACCTGCTGGCCCCTCCCTGTCCCCCTCTGTATCTAGTAGAGGACCTGCTGGCCCCTCCCTGTCCCCCTCTGTATCTAGTAGAGGACCTGCTGGCCCCTCCCTGTCCCCCTCTGTATCTAGTAGAGGACCTGCTGGCCCCTCCCTGTCCCCCTCTGTATCTAGTAGAGGACCTGCTGGCCCCTCCCTGTCCCCCTCTGTATCTAGTAGAGGACCTGCTGGCCCCTCCCTGTCCCCCTCTGTATCTAGTAGAGGACCTGCTGGCCCCTCCCTGTCCCCCTCTGTATCTAGTAGAGGACATGCTGGCCCCTCCCTGTCCCCCTCTGTATCTAGTAGAGGACATGCTGGCTCCTCCCTGTCCCCCTCTGTATCTAGTAGAGGACCTGCTGGCCCCTCCCTGTCCCCCTCTGTATCTAGTAGAGGACCTGCTGGCCCCTCCCTGTCCCCCTCTGTATCTAGTAGAGGACCTGCTGGCCCCTCCCTGTCCCCCTCTGTATCTAGTAGAGGACCTGCTGGCCCCTCCCTGTCCCCCTCTGTATCTAGTAGAAGACCTGCTGGCCCCTCCCTGTCCCCCTCTGTATCTAGTAGAGGACCTGCTGGCCCCTCCCTGTCCCCCTCTGTATCTAGTAGAGGACCTGCTGGCCCCTCCCTGTCCCCCTCTGTATCTAGTAGAGGACCTGCTGGCCCCTCCCTGTCCCCCTCTGTATCTAGTAGAGGACCTGCTGGCCCCTCCCTGTCCCCCTCTGTATCTAGTAGAGGACCTGCTGGCCCCTCCCTGTCCCCCTCTGTATCTAGTAGAGGACCTGCTGGCCCCTCCCTGTCCCTCTCTGTATCTAGTAGAGGACCTGCTGGCCCCTCCCTGTCCCTCTCTGTATCTAGTAGAGGACCTGCTGGCCCCTCCCTGTCCCTCTCTGTATCTAGTAGAGGACCTGCTGGCCCCTCCCTGTCCCCCTCTGTATCTAGTAGAGGACCTGCTGGCCCCTCCCTGTCCCCCTCTGTATCTAGTAGAGGACCTGCTGGCCCCTCCCTGTCCCCCTCTGTATCTAGTAGAGGACCTGCTGGCCCCTCCCTGTCCCCCTCTGTATCTAGTAGAGGACATGCTGGCCCCTCCCTGTCCCCCTCTGTATCTAGTAGAGGACCTGCTGGCCCCTCCCTGTCCCTCTCTGTATCTAGTAGAGGACCTGCTGGCCCCTCCCTGTCCCCCTCTGTATCTAGTACAGGACATGCTGGCCCCTCCCTGTCCCCCTCTGTATCTAGTAGAGGACCTGCTGGCCCCTCCCTGTCCCCCTCTGTATCTAGTAGAGGACCTGCTGGCCCCTCCCTGTCCCCCTCTGTATCTAGTAGAGGACCTGCTGGCCCCTCCCTGTCCCCCTCTGTATCTAGTAGAGGACCTGCTGGCCCCTCCCTGTCCCCTCTGTATCTAGTAGAGGACCTGCTGGCCCCTCCCTGTCCCCCTCTGTATCTAGTAGAGGACCTGCTGGCCCCTCCCTGTCCCCCTCTGTATCTAGTAGAGGACCTGCTGGCCCCTCCCTGTCCCCCTCTGTATCTAGTAGAGGACCTGCTGGCCCCTCCCTGTCCCCCTCTGTATCTAGTAGAGGACCTGCTGGCCCCTCCCTGTCCCCCTCTGTATCTAGTAGAGGACCTGCTGGCCCCTCCCTGTCCCCCTCTGTATCTAGTAGAGGACCTGCTGGCCCCTCCCTGTCCCCCTCTGTATCTAGTAGAGGACCTGCTGGCCCCTCCCTGTCCCCCTCTGTATCTAGTAGAGGACCTGCTGGCCCCTCCCTGTCCCCCTCTGTATCTAGTAGAGGACCTGCTGGCCCCTCCCTGTCCCCCTCTGTATCTAGTAGAGGACCTGCTGGCCCCTCCCTGTCCCCCTCTGTATCTAGTAGAGGACCCGCTGGCCCCTCCCTGTCCCCCTGTCCCCTTCTGTATCTAGTAGAGGACATGCTGGCCCCTCCCTGTCCCCCTCTGTATCTAGTAGAGGACCTGCTGGCACCTCCCTGTCCCCCTCTGTATCTAGTAGAGGACCTGCTGGCCCCTCCCTGTCCCCC
Organism: Salvelinus namaycush; assembly: GCF_016432855.1. Lineage (NCBI taxonomy): Eukaryota > Metazoa > Chordata > Actinopteri > Salmoniformes > Salmonidae > Salvelinus > Salvelinus namaycush. The sequence goes on from NC_052307.1 coordinate 78,133,957, forward strand.
TCTGTATCTAGTAGAGGACCTGCTGGCCCCTCCCTGTCCCCCTCTGTATCTAGTAGAGGACCTGCTGTCCCCCTCTGTATTTAGTAGAGGACCCGCTGGCTCCTCCCTGTCCCCCTGTCCCCCTCTGTATCTAGTAGAGGACCTGCTGGCCCCTCCCTGTCCCCCTGTCCCCCTCTGTATCTAGTAGAGGACCTGCTGGCCCCTCCTTGTCCCCCTCTGTATCTAGTAGAAGACATGCTGGCCCCTCCCTGTCCCCCTCTGTATCTAGTAGAGGACCTGCTGGCCCGTCCCTGTCCCCCTCTGTATCTAGTAGAGGACCTGCTGGCCCCTCCCTGTCCCCCTCTGTATCTAGTAGAGGACCTGCTGGCCCCGCCTTGTCCCTCTCTGTATCTAGTAGAGGACCTGCTGGCCCCTCCCTGTCCCTCTCTGTATCTAGTAAAGGACCTGCTGGCCCCGCCTTGTCCCTCTCTGTATCTAGTAGAGGACCTGCTGGCCCCTCCCTGTCCCCCTCTGTATCTAGTAGAGGACCTGCTGGCCCCTCCCTGTCCCCCTCTGTATCTAGTAGAGGACCTGCTGGCCCCTCCCTGTCCCCCTCTGTATCTAGTAGAGGACCTGCTGGCCCATCCCTGTCCCTCTCTGTATCTAGTAGAGGACCTGCTGGCCCCTCCCTGTCCCTCTCTGTATCTAGTAGAGGACCTGCTGGCCCCTCCCTGTCCCCCTCTGTATCTAGTAGAGGACCTGCTGGCCCCTCCCTGTCCCCCTCTGTATCTAGTAGAGGACATGCTGGCCCCTCCCTGTCCCCCTCTGTATCTAGTAGAGGACCTGCTGGCCCCTCCCTGTCCCTCTCTGTATCTAGTAGAGGACCTGCTGGCCCCTCCCTGTCCCCCTCTGTATCTAGTACAGGACATGCTGGCCCCTCCCTGTCCCCCTCTGTATCTAGTAGAGGACCTGCTGGCCCCTCCCTGTCCCCCTCTGTATCTAGTAGAGGACCTGCTGGCCCCTCCCTGTCCCCCTCTGTATCTAGTAGAGGACCTGCTGGCCCCTCCCTGTCCCCCTCTGTATCTAGTAGAGGACCTGCTGGCCCCTCCCTGTCCCCTCTGTATCTAGTAGAGGACCTGCTGGCCCCTCCCTGTCCCCCTCTGTATCTAGTAGAGGACCTGCTGGCCCCTCCCTGTCCCCCTCTGTATCTAGTAGAGGACCTGCTGGCCACTCCCTGTCCCCCTCTGTATCTAGTAGAGGACCTGCTGGCCCCTCCCTGTCCCCCTCTGTATCTAGTAGAGGACCTGCTGGCCCCTCCCTGTCCCCCTCTGTATCTAGTAGAGGACCTGCTGGCCCCTCCCTGTCCCCCTCTGTATCTAGTAGAGGACCTGCTGGCCCCTCCCTGTCCCCCTCTGTATCTAGTAGAGGACCTGCTGGCCCCTCCCTGTCCCCCTCTGTATCTAGTAGAGGACCTGCTGGCCCCTCCCTGTCCCCCTCTGTATCTAGTAGAGGACCTGCTGGCCCCTCCCTGTCCCCCTCTGTATCTAGTAGAGGACCTGCTGGCCCCTCCCTGTCCCCCTCTGTATCTAGTAGAGGACCTGCTGGCCCCTCCCTGTCCCCCTCTGTATCTAGTAGAGGACCTGCTGGCCCCTCCCTGTCCCCCTCTGTATCTAGTAGAGGACCCGCTGGCCCCTCCCTGTCCCCCTGTCCCCTTCTGTATCTAGTAGAGGACATGCTGGCCCCTCCCTGTCCCCCTCTGTATCTAGTAGAGGACCTGCTGGCACCTCCCTGTCCCCCTCTGTATCTAGTAGAGGACCTGCTGGCCCCTCCCTGTCCCCCTCTGTATCTAGTAGAGGACCTGCTGGCCCCTCCCTGTCCCCCTCTGTATCTAGTAGAGGACCTGCTGTCCCCCTCTGTATTTAGTAGAGGACCCGCTGGCTCCTCCCTGTCCCCCTGTCCCCCTCTGTATCTAGTAGAGGACCTGCTGGCCCCTCCCTGTCCCCCTGTCCCCCTCTGTATCTAGTAGAGGACCTGCTGGCCCCTCCTTGTCCCCCTCTGTATCTAGTAGAAGACATGCTGGCCCCTCCCTGTCCCCCTCTGTATCTAGTAGAGGACCTGCTGGCCCGTCCCTGTCCCCCTCTGTATCTAGTAGAGGACCTGCTGGCCCCTCCCTGTCCCCCTCTGTATCTAGTAGAGGACCTGCTGGCCCCGCCTTGTCCCTCTCTGTATCTAGTAGAGGACCTGCTGGCCCCTCCCTGTCCCTCTCTGTATCTAGTAAAGGACCTGCTGGCCCCGCCCTGTCCCTCTCTGTATCTAGTAGAGGACCTGCTGGCCCCTCCCTGTCCCCCTCTGTATCTAGTAGAGGACCTGCTGGCCCCTCCCTGTCCCCCTCTGTATCTAGTAGAGGACCTGCTGGCCCCTCCCTGTCCCCCTCTGTATCTAGTAGAGGACCTGCTGGCCCATCCCTGTCCCTCTCTGTATCTAGTAGAGGACCTGCTGGCCCCTCCCTGTCCCTCTCTGTATCTAGTAGAGGACCTGCTGGCCCCTCCCTGTCCCCCTCTGTATCTAGTATCTCCGTGGCCCCTCCGTGCTTCTACACCTGCATTGCTTGCCGTTTGGGGTTTTAGGCTGGGTTTCAATACAGCACTTTGAGATATCAGCTGATGTACGAAGGGCTATATAAAGAAATTTGATTTGATTTGATTAGTAGAGGACCTGCTGGCCCCTCCCTGTCCCCCTCTGTATCTAGTAGAAGACCTGCTGGCCCCTCCCTGTCCCCCTCTGTATCTAGTAGAGGACCTGCTGGCCCCTCCCTGTCCCCCTCTGTATCTAGTAGAGGACCTGCTGGCCCCTCCCTTAGTACTGCTGGCCCCTCCCTTAGTCCTGCTGCCCCCTTCCTGATAGTCCCGCTGGCCCCTCCCTGATAGTCCCGCTGGCCCCTCCCTGATAGTCCCGCTGGCCCCTCCCTGATAGTCCCGCTGGCCCCTCCCTGATAGTCCCGCTGGCCCCTCCCTGATAGTCCCGCTGACCCCTCCCTGTTAGTCCCGCTGACCCCTCCCTGATAGTCCCGCTGGCCCCTCCCTGATAGTCCCGCTGGCCCCTCCCTGATAGTCCCGCTGGCCCCTCCCTGATAGTCCCGCTAGCCCCTCCCTGATAGTCCCGCTGGCCCCTCCCTGATAGTCCCGCTGGCCCCTCCCTGATAGTCCCGCTGGCCCCTCCCTGTTAGTCCCGCTGACCCATTCCTGTTAGTCCCGCTGACTCCGCCCTGATAATCCCGCTGGCCCCTCCCTGATAGTCCCGCTGGCCCCTCCCTGATAGTCCCGCTGGCCCCTCCCTGATAGTCCCGCTGGCCCCTCCCTGATAGTCCCGATGGCCCCTCCCTGATAGTCCCGCTGACCCCTCCCTGTTAGTCCTGCTGACTCCTCCCTGTTAGTCCTGCTGGCTCCTCCCTGTTAGTCCCGCTGGCCCCTCCCTGTTAGTCCTGCTGACCCCTCCCTGTTAGTCCTGCTGGCTCCTCCCTGTTAGTCCCGCTGGCCCCTCCCTGTTAGTCCTGCTGGCCCCTCCCTGTTAGTCCTGCTGGCCCCTCCCTGTTAGTCCTGCTGGCCCCTCCCTGTTAGTCCTGCCATAATGGGGAAGTATGGAACACAAAGCCTGTGTTTAATATCACCACGGACGGAACCTTCCGGCGCTTCATTGAGGAATAAATTGCTTCTGCTAATGTTCCTTTCATTACGCCACAGCCCTTAATTGTGCTGCTGACAGGCCTCTGGCTACAGGGGGGATGGGCACAGACAGAGCATATTACAGTGGTGTGTGTGTTTGTTTCTGCAGCCTCACACATACACAAGCACAATACCAGGGATTTCAGGATTTAGAGCCGACACAGAGGAATGAACTGTTATTAGTCTGAATATACATCGTCAGTCTGATACCTGTGCAGAACGGTGCCAAAATAGACTACAGGATGTGGTAGCAACATATCCACACTCATAAAGCGCTTCAAGCACATACAAACTACCCCCACACGGACCCACACGGACCCACACCGACCCACATCCACCACATACATTTACCTAATATTTGTCAAGCTTTTACCAAGCTGCAAAATGGAAAGTACGTTGCCTTTTTACACATTATAATGTCTTCACCAGAGGGATGTCAGGCTCAATTTGACATTGTAAATGCAAACTGCTTCAACAAAAGCTCAGTGAATATTAAATCAAACGAGGGCACAAGGCAGTGGTCTAGGATTTGCGACATGAAAGGCGTCTATTCCTAACGACACAGGAAGCGTCATCATGGAGACATCCCCTCCGCCACGGCGTCCTGGGGTGGGAAGGCCAGTATCTCAAGGACCTCAAAATGGCTTCCATCTCAAAACAACAGACCTGCCAAATGTCAACTGTCACTTAACCCCCGTCCCCCTTGAATGTAGCGCCAGGGCCAAGGGTAGGAGAGGAACTCAATCAAGAGTTCTCCTGATTCAAAAGCTCTCCATTCCGGCTACGGTGAAGCAGCGGGCCCCGGGAACAAAGAGAGACCGTCTGTTTAGTTTCCAACGAGGGGGAAACGTACTTCTCCTGAAACTGTCTGAGTAGGGAAGGAGAGAGGGGGAAGAGGGGAGGAAAGTGAGGGGAGGAAAGAGTAAAGAAGGTGAATGGGGGAGGAACGGATGAGAGGAAAGGGAAAACGGGCGGAGGACGAGTAAAGAGGCCAGCAGTGGTAAAGGGGCAGGTTCGGCTGGACTGATTTAATTCTGCGGGTTTCATTATGTGTAACTTGAGAAGAGAGAGGTTTTTGAAGTGATTTGTAACCTATTTTGTTACAGAAAATTCGAAGCATGTGAATCAAACGCAGTGACTTAACATTCACATAGAAGGGAGATGGAAGTACCCTTCTTCATTTTTTTAATTGAACCTTTATTTAACTAACAAGTCAACTAAGACTAAATTCTTTACAATGACGGCCTACCCCGGCCAAACCTTAACCCGAACGGTGCTGGGCCAATTGTGCGCTTCCCTAAGGGGCTCCCAATCATGGCCGGTTGTGATACAGCCTGGAATCGAACCAGGGTCTGTAGTGATGCCTCTAGCACCGAATTGCAGTGCCTTAGACCGCTGCGCCATTCGGGAGCCCAATTAGGCTACTATCCCAAAAGCCCCCGCTTGTTTGCGGATTTCTGTCATGTGACACAATACCCGTCAGTAGTCCTCTCTCCCCCAAACACCCCTCTTCATTCACACAGAGGACCTTATGACAGTCCAAAACCAAACAGCACATATCTAGACATGTGCTGGGCTAATTGTCAGAAGAAAATCAACCGAGTGTGTTCATTTTGATGAACACAACTGTATGGCTTTGATTCTGTTCTTTAGCATTTATACAGAACACACAGACGGGTTGATGTTGTTAAATGATTCCCACTTTTATGAGCTTCTCAATTATTCAGAGATTGAAAGTAATTAACGAGGCATCTGGGGAAGAACAACGGAATCAAATATGGAATAAAAGAACAAGGAAAAAGATGATGCAACTCAGTCCTATTTTGGGGATTTAAATTCCATTTCCACATGATCAAATGAATGTGTAATTCTAACACCACATTCAACAATAACACTGCAATTCCACTTTTTACCAAACCATCTACAAAGGAACTCTGCTGCATCGTAGTTTAGTGAATGAGCCTGCGTTTGTGTTTAAAAGCAGCGAGAAGAGCTCCCGTGTAGAGCTGTCTCAGTGTGTGTGTGTGTGTGTGTGTGTGTGTGTGTGTGTGTGTGTGTGTGTGTGTGTGTGTGTGTGTGTGTGTGTGTGTGTGTGTGTGTGTGTGTGTGTGTGTGTGTGTGTGTGTCAGCGTGTGTTTGCATGGTTGACTGCATGTATGTGTGTGTGTTAAAAAGTGATCTTGGACGCATGTCAACCTTTAAGCAGCTACATCCCCACTTCCCTAAAGAGCCCAGTGTCCCCTTAGTCCCAGTCTAAACTCTGTGTCCCCTTAGTCCCAGTCTAAACTATGTGTCCCCTTAGTCCCAGTCTAAACTCTGTGTCCCCTTAGTCCCAGTGTCCCCTTAGTCCCAGTGTCCCCTTAGTCCCAGTGTCCCCTTAGTCCCAGTGTCCCCTTAGTTCCAGTGTCCCCTTAGTTCCAGTGTCCCCTTAGTCCCAGTCTAAACTCCCAGTGCCTCCTTAGTCCCAGTCTAAACTCCCAGTGTCCCCTTAGTCCCAGTCTAAACTCCCAGTGTCCCCTTCGTCCCGGTCTAAACTCTGTGTCCCCTTAGTCCCAGTCTAAACTCTGTGTCCCCTTAGTCCCAGTCTAAACTCAGTGTCCCCTTCGTCCCAGTCTCCCCTTAGTCCCAGTCTCAGTGTCCCCTTAGTCTCAGTCTCCCCTTCGTCCCGGTCTAAACTCTGTGTCCCCTTAATCCCAGTCTAAACTCCCAGTGTCCCCTTAGTCCCAGTCTAAACTCCCAGTGTCCTCTTAGTCCCAGGCTAAACGCCCAGTATCTCCTTAGTCCCAGTCTAAATGCCCAGTGTCCCCTTAGTCCCTGTCTAAACTCCCAGTGCCTCCTTAGTCCCAGTCTAAACTCCCAGTGTCTCCTTAGTCCCAGTCTAAACTCCCAGTGTCCTCTTAGTCCCAGGCTAAACTCAGTGTCTCTTTAGTCCCAGTCTAAATGTCCAGTGTCCTCTTAGTCCCAGTCTAAACTCCCAGTGACCTCTTAGTCCCAGTCTAAACTCCCAGTGTCCTCTTAGTCCCAGGCTAAACTCCCAGTGTCCTCTTAGTCCCAGGCTAAACTCCCAGTGTCTCCTTAAGCCCAGTCTAAATGTCCAGTGTCCCCTTAGTCCCAGTCTAAACTCCCTGCTTCACTGTCTGGCCTCCTCTGCATTTTACCCTCACATCCCGCTCAAATTGGATGCAATGCGATTACTGGCCCAACTCAAAGCACATGTTCCAAGTTGCTCAGTATTTCACTTCATGGGATGACTAAAAGGAGAGGAAAGGGAAAACAGACAGTCAGGAAAATAAAGCAACACAAACACGGCTGGGCTATGTTTGTCTGACACAGAGAGGCTCCCATGCTCTCAAGAATGTTCACTTTGACTCCTGGGTCACGTTACCAAGCATTAGCAAGAAATTGCAACTGATGGGGTCTGAATGTGTGGAACGCGGTGTGTGTGTGTGTGTGTGTGTGTGTGTGTGTGTGTGTGTGTGTGTGTGTGTGTGTGTGTGTGTGTGTGTGTGTGTATACACCCTGAGTGTGTGTGTGTGTGTTTTCATGCATGTATCAAAGAGCAGCAATACCTTCCAGTTCCTGCCACACAAGAGACACTGCTGTGCTGCGAGTCACAGACATCTAAATAGTGTCTCCTGGACCGTCCGCCCGGCGCAAAAACATTAGCAAGGATAAAGTTTCATAAGGCAACCCCCATCTCTCCTCTTTTTTCTCTTTGGTTCAGGAGGAGCAGCAAGGTCTTTATTTCTGTCTAAATAGTGTGGATACAGCGGCAGGGCTAGGCTAACCCCGGGCCAATCTGATCATTATCTACCCCATCTAAACAAACCTTACTTTCCCAGAACAGAGCACGCATTCTATAAGCACTCTTACATGGTGGGGGAGGGGTTTGTGTCTGTCTGTCTGTGTGTGTGTGTGTGTGTGTGTGTGTGTGTGTGTGTGTGTGTGTGTGTGTGTGTGTGTGTGTGTGTGTGTGTGTGTGTGTGTGTGTGTGTGTGTGTGTGTGTGTGTGTGTGTGTGTGTGTGTGTGTCTGTATGATGTGTGTGTGTGTGTGTGTTTGTTTGTCTGTGTGGTGTGTGTGTGTGTGTGTGTGTGTGTGTGTACAAGGAACGCCTGTGAATGTGTGTGTGTGTGTGTGTGTGTAAATATACAGCAGCAGTCTCAGTCTCATACACAGGTTAAAGAATGAATGCCTCAGATACTGGCAGCCCTGTAGAAGAGTGCAGGAAACACATGCATGTATTTATCATGCTGCTTAGCTTATTGTATCCCAAAGAAACAAAAAGGTATTTCAGGTAATTCAGGTATTATCTAATTACAGTATAATGTGGTTACTGTTTACCAGGTATTTCCTATGTCAAAACAAGGACCTTACCTCCCTTATCCTACCTCATTTGCACACACTGTATATAGACCTTTTCTATTTTATTATTGACTGTATGTTTGTTTATTCCATGTGTAACTCTGTGTTGTTGTTTGTGTTGCACTGCTTTGCTTTATCTTGGCCAGGTCACAGTTGTAAATGAGAACTTGTTCTCAACTAGCCTACCTGGTTAAATAAAGGTGAAACAAAATACTTTTTAAAAAAGGTGAAAATTACCTAGATGTGATAATGTGTAACAAAAATGATTTGCATGACATGGTATATAAAGATTTAGCTTCAATGGTTCATTTAAACAACTATGGGAGGATCCAATGGTATTTGATGGTGAAAAAAGGACCATGAGGACAGATGTATAGCGGTCAGAACATCATGTCCATACACCATAAGATGAGTCAGAGAGAGACCACAGACCAGGCATCCAGACAACCACAGAGTAGAGCGCAACGTCAAGCCTCGCACCAGCCTGCAAAACAGCCTGCAAAACAGCCTGCAAAACAGCCCGCTTAAATCATAAATATTACAATGCCTTTTACATAAATCTGCCACATCGTCCCTGCCCACAGCGTTCTGTTGACCACATGCGGTGGAGATTCACCGGTCAGAGCACTTTGGCCTGCTGATGAAAAGCAGGGCATTGGGTAGCAGACCAGACAACGGTAACGTTAAAGAAGTGTCTGGATAAATAAAGGAAGAGGGCAGCCTGATAGACAGAGTGGACATAGTGAACATGCTGTAGGGACGCCATGCCATGCTTCAGAAGACTGCTGCTATCAGCTAGTCATAGGCTACAACACAGCTAGAACCTACAACACAGCTAGAACCTACAACACAAGTAGAACCTACAACATCAGTAGAACCTACACCAGCGGTAGAACCTAGAACACAACTAGAACCTACAACACAGCTAGAACCTACAACACAGCTAGAACCTGCAGGTAGAACATTGCATAGTACAAGTTTGGTAAGAAGGAATAGGAAAACAATGTGTGTGTGTGTGTGTGTGTGTGTGTGTGTGTGTGTGTGTGTGTGTGTGTGTGTGTGTGTGTGTGTGTGTGTGTGTGTACATGTGTGTGTAAATGTGTGTGTACATGTGTGTGTGTGTGTGTGTGTGTGTGTGTGTGTGTGTGTGTGTGTGTGTGTGTGTGTGTGTGTGTGTGTGTGTGTGTACATGTGTGTGTGTGTGTGTGTGTGTGTGTGTGTGTGTGTGTGTGTGTGTGTGTGTGTGTGTGTGTGTGTGTGTGTGTGTACTCACATGTGGACATGTGGAGGTTGAAAGCGGCTCTGGTTGATGTTGTAGTGGGTAAAGGCCTGTGTGGGGTTGGAGCTGTACTCGTCCACTGTGATGGTCACTTTGCCCTGAGAGGCGATTCCATGAGCCATGCTTCCGCCGTTCGGACATCAGACACCGCTCACCAGGATCCAAGGCCGAACCGTTCAGCGGTCATCCTTCAGAACCGCTGCTCAGAACTATAACCGCCTCGTGTACAAAACCGGACCAACCACACTGAACCACAACCACACAGCAATCTGAAGCGAAACAAAGAGAGGAGAAACAGAAACAGAACATGGTTGAACCACAGTTTAAATCACAAGCACTTCTGTAAATGTAGATGAGACTGTGATGGAAATAGTAAGAATAGACCATTCTGATTGGTAAATAGGTACACACATCAAGCTTCCTCTACACCAAAACACAATCATTTTCCTGAACAGCGGTTGCCGTGATGACGGACATTGACAGTAAACTGTGAACCTGGCAAATGTTTGTAAAAATGGTAAATTGTACTAAATACTGAAGATACAGTATGTAGATAGAAGTGATACTATAAGCAGGTGCTCGTAATATTAAAGAGGGAAATACTTCGTCTTCATTTGCTAAATAAGGAACAGTTGAAAGAGTCAGTAACAACCCTCCTTTTGTTGATTGAGGACGTGATTTGTCAAACAGATTAAGCCAAACAATTCTAATTTTACAATAGTATTATAAAAAAATATTATAATAACCTGGACAGAAAAAATACACATTCAGTCATTTCAATAACCAGAATAGTTTCAGATATTTAGGCCATCTAAAAACATCTGTCAACTGACGGTCAGAAAATAATAACTACAAACCTTTGATTCTGCAGTAATTTCCCTGAACATTTATTTATTATTTAGGATGAAGACAAACTCATCCTGTATGACAAAATAACTAAACTGACCAACCATTGGTCAATAAACAGATGCAATAATGAGACCTTTGCAGGTTGTTCAAACACATGGGAAATGACCATATTAATGGATTACAATACATGTAAAAAATAATTTTGACATTGAAAACAAATATTAAAAAGTATAAAAGTATAAAAAATAAATTTGAGCATAAAATTGTACTAATTAAATAGTTGCATGCAGAAGCATAGATTGTCTGATGCTATCCTAATTTTACAATGTGGTTATAGTTCATCATATTAAATTAAAATTGAATCATAGTTAATTGCAAAAGTCAGTTTACTTTCAAATTGTAAATGTATATCCATAAAGATTTAGAAACATACGTTTTGATAGTCATGCAGTTAGTAAGATTTTAATTTAAGGCACAAACTCACCTATCAGAGAACTAGATCAATAGTGGTATATCCTAAATAGCCTACATAAATCACAATAGTGTGCGATTGTTTATGAACTAAGAGTAACTAACATAATCTGACGTTACTGACACAAGAAAACAACCCAAGTTACCGGTGTCGTGTGATTTCGCATGCCGCTTTGGAAGCTTGCTCAACGGTGCTTCAGTTCTGCTGTGCTCCCTCAACCCTTGTGTCGTTCCCTCCTGTCTCAACCCCTGATTGATTATAGTCAGTAGTAAGTAGCCACTGTGGGCTTGACATCGCACCTGCAAGCTTTTTATACGAGACCTCCACTTGCACTGTCTCTCTGATGAAGCAAGGACCGGTAGCCTACTGTGCCCCTCAATTTAAAAGTCCATCACTAATTGAAAAATCTAAACAACGGTCCCCGAGTTCAGCAGAGGATTAATTTCAGTGTTAATAAGTGCTTAATAGCCACGAAGACACTACTTTATATTTGTAAATACAGTCATACTTGACATAGCACATTCATAATGTATACTGTATATCCTATTGTGTACATATCCGTTCATTACTTTGTATAAGCTAATTACCTAAACTAATTTGTATTTTTAATCAGACGTTTTTAAATTATTGATATAGATTTTTGCACTGCATTGTTGTGGGAGCTAACACACACAAGAATTTCGTGGAACCTTTTATAGCCTCTATGCTGTACACTGTGTACTTGACGAATACCATTTCATTTTTATTTGATTTTGATACAATTTATCGACGCAACAATACACAAGGATACATTGTACTATTAGCAACATAAGACGATACAATGTGTATATATGTGTATACATTATATATAGATACATTGTATCAACTTCAAAGCAACATTGCGACCATGGCTATGTACCAATTAGGCGAAATCCCTCCCTCTGTGTTTAGCTATCACCATTTAGGCCTAGAAGACAATACATGCATTAAAATATCTCCAAATTGTCTGTGGACTTGAAATTGTACGGTTTACAATAGGCCTACACTAGCCTAGGCTACTGTAAACAGACACCCGTGAACTTTGCCCAATGCTTGCAGCACTCCATTGAAAAACGTGAAACTGCAGACAGTGAGCATGCATGGTATTGGTAGCTAGATATTCCATACGTGTGTATTTTGCAATAGCCTATGATGGCTTACCTTGGTAGCCTACATAGCTAGCTGCAACTAGCTACTTCAAGTAGCTAAATCTGCCCATGCATTTTAAATGCACGCTTTAGCTTCCCATATTAAATGCTTTCGCGCCAATACACTATAGTTACTATTTCTTCCAATTCAAACATACACGTTCCTAACTTTAAAATGCACATTCAAATTATAAATCCACTATTTACCACCACATGACTATAGTCGGGGAGAATGAAACACATTGACCCTATGGTACCACGCATTACTAGCTCAGTGCACCGCTTGCCATAACATTGCTGTTTTCAATAATGAACAAAAAGGATCTCTGAACTGTGCGTTCTGGCATCTCGTACAAAGAAAGCAACAAAGGTGGTCAGTGTCAGCGAACCATCTGCACTAACCTCTTGCTCTCCCTCGTAAATGACAAGGCACCTCTAACCTGCGGCTTTGTGTCATGTTTTCTTATTCTCTCCATGCCTGCGATTTTCAAAGCCAGAGGTGAATATAGCTACCTTCGTTCTGGCGGATACGTGTCCCGGGGTCGCCCTCTACGCTGTCAAAAGACGCAGATCCATGCGGGAGAATGCCGATTTTGGAGGCCGGCGGGGGTTGCAGTCTGGGCGGGCAGGGCAGAACCTTCGACCCTGGGGGACCTCGGCTGGCTCTTGTGGAAACGAGACAGACAGAAGCGGAGAGGGGGAGCAAGAGGGAGAGAGAACAGCCTCGATCTGACAGAGGAGAAGCTGGAGAGCGGTGTAGTGAGATGGGACTGCCACTGGGGTCAGAGAGAGCAGAGAGAGCACAGCCTCGCACGCGGACTCGAGCACGGGCACAGGCAGACATGTACGCGCGTGCGCACTCCCGTTTGTCTCAAACACCCGTTTTCCGCTTCTGCAAGCTGGCTCAATCTATTCCATTTAGAAAGACAGATAACCACCATGAACCTGTCAGCAACATTTCCACGTGGAAATATACTTTATTTCTCTCGCCATTCGTGGCTTGTCTTTTGGCATAGATATGATAGGCTTGCTTTAGGTATACGAGTATTTAGTGTTTACTGCAATTCACACTTGCAGGGCACCACAGACGTGACGGAGTTGACTGGGAGAGTGGATAAAATATGCGGCTATCGATTTCCTTCAGTAAAACCATAATACAGAATTCAATACTGTGGCTGCAAGTCCACGAACTCTCCAAATGTCACATCGTTTGTCCACCATGCAGCCAAATATGCAGCAGTCCACCAGTAGCAGTAGCCTACAGCAGTCATCCTGCAGTGATTTCTGTAATAGATTTAACACAATTATTTGTTCACATTTAAAGTAATGGTCCAGTGAAAATCTCACTTTTAAAAGTTCATATTATGTCAACTCATACCCAAATAATGTTGATGACTCATCCTATACTCATAGTTGTGGCGACAGAATAAAATGGAGGGGGAAAAAAACACTTAAAAACCCCCACCTCAAACTTGTATGTCGGACTGTTTAAAATATGAATATTTTTTATGACTGGTATATGCCCACGCCATTCTGTTGTTATGCCCACACCATTTCAACACAGAAAAACTGCTTTTCAACATACTTAATTACAATTTTTGTAAGGAAAACTATTTGACTCATATTGTAATTAATAGAAGGTCATATTTCATAGAAATCTGGAAACACTGGACAGTTACTTTAAGGTTTTGTAGCTGGAATCACAGGTGCCTTTACCACAGCCTACACCTGAAACACTGGACAGTTACTTTAAGGTTTTGTAGCTGGAATCACAGGTGCCTTTACCACAGCCTACACCTGAAACACTGGACAGTTACTTTAACGTTTTGTAGCTGGAATCACAGGTGCCTTTACCACAGCCTATACATGAAACACTGGACAGTTACTTTAAGGTTTTGTAGCTGGAATCACAGGTGCCTTTACCACAGCCTACACCTGAAACACTGGACAGTTACTTTAAGGTTTTGTAGCTGGAATCACAGGTGCCTTTACCACAGCCTACACCTGAAACACTGGACAGTTACTTTAAGGTTTTGTAGCTGGAATCACAGGTGCCTTTACCACAGCCTACACCTGAAACACTGGACAGTTACTTTAAGGTTTTGTAGCTGGAATCACAGGTGCCTTTACCACAGCCTATACATGAAACACTTCCTTATCTCTGGTCCAGTATTTAACTCTGATGCTGCCGGGGCCTAATGTCCCATAATTAACATCAGTAGAAATACACTAATACAGCTACTAACTAAAATCCCACTTAAGGAAATATTTGCCCAAATTAGCCTACCATTAAGAAAGAAAGAGAGAGAGAGAGAGAGAGAGAGAGAGAGAGAGAGAGAGAGAGAGAGAGAGAGAGAGAGAGAGAGAGAGAGAGAGAGAGAGAGAGAGAGAGAGAGAGAGAGAGAGAGAGAATGCTCTCATTACATTGCTTATTATATCATCCCAGAGTAGATTACTTGGTTACATATCTTGTAAACATGTAACCTATGTCCATGTATACCAGTACTATAACCCCCTAGCACTACTAGTATCATGCTTCATACCAGTAAATACTGGTTGTGATGTCTTGTGGGAACACCCCATGAAGCTCTTACAGCAGCAAACTAGCAGTATTTTCCCTGGTCTGCTGACTGTTCAGCCACATTTTACTGAATGAATTATTTGTACCTCATTTCTTATGTTCTTCCTGTTAAGAGTTGAACCCTAATTGGTGTCAGTGACCCTGATCAGCAGCTTGGTTTATTAATTCTCTGAAACAGATTAAGTCGGCTGCTTTTGTGGGAGAAGAATCAATGATGATTTTAACACACGTCTTCAGGCCATCAGGATGCAAACTAGCTACTTATCCTTACCGGATTACAACAGAGTACAATTGAAATCACAGGTCAGACACATTGAAAGGCTAATTGGATAAAAGCTTCAGAATAGGATCCGAGGAAAACATTAAACCAACATTTTCAGAGTGGTGGTAAGGAATTTGTCAGCATCAAATAGGTTTTCTGTTGTATGGAAGGTGAGGGCAGAACAAGGATAAGATTTGTTACAATTAAAGACGGATCAAGTTGGATTTTCTGGCACAATGCTTTGCTTTTATCCTTTCAGAGCGGAAGACAGTTTGGAGGACATTGTCCCGCCTCAAAACATGTCTCAAAACAGGGAAGGAAAGAAGGAGAGAAGGAGAGGAAGACGGTTTGGAGGACATTGTCCCACCTCAACACATGTCTCAAAACAGGGAAGGAAAGAAGGAGAGAAGGAGAGGAAGACGGTTTGGAGGACATTGTCCCGCCTCAACACATGTCTCAAAACAGGGAAGGAAAGAAGGAGAGAAGGAGAGGAAGACGGTTTGGAGGACATTGTCCCGCCTCAACACATGTCTCAAAACAGGGAAGGAAAGAAGGAGAGAAGGAGAGGAAGACGGTTTGGAGGACATTGTCCACCTCCACACATGTCTCAAAACAGGGAAGGAAAGAAGGAGAGAAGGAGAGGAAGACGGTTTGGAGGACATTGTCCCACCTAAACACATGTCTCAAAACAGGGAAGGAAAGAAGGAGAGAAGGAGAGGAAGACGGCTTGGAGGACATTGTCCCACCTCAACACGTCTCAAAACAGGGAAGGAAAGAAGGAGAGGAGAGGAAGACAGTTTGGAGGACATTGTCCCGCCTCAACACATGTCTCAAAACAGGGAAGGAAAGAAGGAGAGAAGGAGAGGAAGACGGTTTGGAGGTCATTGTCCCACCTCAACACATGTCTCAAAACAGGGAAGGAAAGAAAGAGAGAAGGAGAGGAAGACGGTTTGGAGGACATTGTCCACCTCAACTCATGTCTCAAAACAGGGAAGGAAAGAAGGAGAGAAGGAGAGGAAGACGGTTTGGAGGACATTGTCCCACCTCAACACATGTCTCAAAACAGGGAAGGAAAGAAGGAGAGGAGAGGAAGACGGTTTGGAGGACATTGTCCACCTCAACTCATGTCTCAAAACAGGGAAGGAAAGAAGGAGAGAAGGAGAGGAAGACGGTTTGGAGGACATTGTCCACCTCAACTCATGTCTCAAAACAGGGAAGGAAAGAAGGAGAGAAGGAGAGGAAGACGGTTTGGAGGACATTGTCCACCTCAACACATGTCTCAAAAAAGCGTCCCACCCTCAGGACCACTCCTGCATGCCCTCCTGGACCTGACCACTCCTGACCACTCCTGACCACTCCTACATGCCCTCATGGACCTGACTGGACCTGACCACTCCTGCATGCCCTCGTAGTCCTGACCACTCCTGCATGCCCTCGTAGTCCTGACCACTCCTGACCACTCCTGACCACTCCTGACCACTCCTGCATGCCCTCATGGACCTGACTGGACTTGACCACTCCTACATGCCCTCATGGATCTGACTGGACCTTACCACTCCTACATGCCCTCATGGATCTGACTGGACCTGCCCAGTCCTGCATGCCCTCCTGGATCTGACTGGACCTGACCACTCCTACATGCCTTCCTGGATCTGACTGGACCTGACCACTCCTGCATGCCCTCATGGACCTGACCACTCCTACATGCCCTCATGGACCTGACTGGACCTGACCACTCCTACATGCCCTCCTGGATCTGACTGGACCTGACTACTCCTACATGCCCTCATGGACCTGACCACTCCTACATGCCCTCATGGACCTGACTGGACCTGACCACTCCTACATGCCCTCATGGATCTGACTGGACCTGACCACTCCTACATGCCCTCATGGACCTGACTGGACCTGACCACTCCTACATGCCCTCATGGACCTGACTGGACCTGACCACTCCTACGTGCCCTCATGGATCTGACTGGACCTGACCACTCCTACATGCCCTCATGGATCTGACTGGACCTGACCAGTCCTGCATGCCCTCCTGGATCTGACTGGACCTGACCACTCCTACATGCCCTCATGGATCTGACTGGACCTGACCAGTCCTGCATGCCCTCCTGGATCTGACTGAACCTTACCACTCCTACATGCCCTCATGGATCTGACTGGACCTGCCCAGTCCTGCATGCCCTCCTGGATCTGACTGGACCTGACCACTCCTACATGCCCTCATGGATCTGACTGGACCTGCCCAGTCCTGCATGCCCTCCTGGATCTGACTGGACCTGACCACTCCTGCATGCCCTCCTGGATCTGACTGGACCTGACCACTCCTACATGCCCTCATGGACCTGACCACTCCTACATGCCCTCATGGACCTGACCACTCCTACATGCCCTCATGGACCTGACTGGACCTGACCACTCCTACATGCCCTCATGGATCTGACTGGACCTGACCACTCCTACATGCCCTCATGGACCTGACCACTCCTTCATGCCCTCATGGACCTGACTGGACCTGACCACTCCTACATGCCCTCATGGACCTGACTGGACCTGACCACTCCTACATGCCCTCATGGATCTGACTGGACCTGACCACTCCTACATGCCCTCATGGATCTGACTGGACCTGACCAGTCCTGCATGCCCTCCTGGATCTGACTGGACCTGACCACTCCTACATGCCCTCATGGATCTGACTGGACCTGACCAGTCCTGCATTCCCTCCTGGATCTGACTGAACCTTACCACTCCTACATGCCCTCATGGATCTGACTGGACCTGCCCAGTCCTGCATGCCCTCCTGGATCTGACTGGACCTGACCACTCCTACATGCCTTCCTGGATCTGACTGGACCTGACCACTCCTGCATGCCCTCCTGGATCTGACTGGACCTGACCACTCCTACATGCCCTCATGGACCTGACCACTCCTACATGCCCTCATGGATCTGACTGGAACTGACCACTCCTGCATGCCCTCCTGGATCTGACTGGACCTGACCACTCCTACATGCCCTCATGGACCTGACCACTCCTACATGCCCTCCTGGATCTGACTGGACCTGACCACTCCTACATGCCCTCATGGACCTGACTGGACCTGACCACTCCTACATGCCCTCATGGATCTGACTGGACCTGACCACTCCTACATGCCCTCATGGACCTGACCACTCCTTCATGCCCTCATGGACCTGACTGGACCTGACCACTCCTACATGCCCTCATGGACCTGACTGGACCTGACCACTCCTACATGCCCTCATGGATCGGACTGGACCTGACCACTCCTACATGCCCTCATGGATCTGACTGGACCTGACCAGTCCTGCATGCCCTCCTGGATCTGACTGGACCTGACCACTCCTACATGCCCTCATGGATCTGACTGGACCTGACCAGTCCTGCATGCCCTCCTGGATCTGACTGAACCTTACCACTCCTACATGCCCTCATGGATCTGACTGGACCTGCCCAGTCCTGCATGCCCTCCTGGATCTGACTGGACCTGACCACTCCTACATGCCCTCATGGACCTGACTGGACCTGACCACTCCTACATGCCCTCATGGATCTGACTGGACCTGACCACTCCTACATGCCCTCATGGATCTGACTGGACCTGACCACTCCTACATGCCCTCATGGATCTGACTGGACCTGACCACTCCTTCATGCCCTCATGGACCTGACTGGACCTGACCACTCCTACATGCCCTCATGGATCTGACTGGACCTGACCACTCCTACATGCCCTCATGGATCTGACTGGAACTGACCACTCCTGCATGCCCTCCTGGATCTGACTGGACCTGACCACTCCTACATGCCCTCCTGGATCTGACTGGACCTTACCACTCCTACATGCCTTCCTGGATCTGACTGGACCTGACCACTCCTGCATGCCCTCATGGACCTGACCACTCCTACATGCCCTCATGGACCTGACTGGACCTGACCACTCCTACATGCCCTCATGGACCTGACTGGACCTGACCACTCCTACATGCCCTCATGGATCTGACTGGACCTGACCACTCCTACATGCCCTCATGGATCTGACTGGACCTGAACAGTCCTGCATGCCCTCCTGGATCTGATTGGACCTGACCACTCCTACATGCCCTCATGGATCTGACTGGACCTGACCAGTCCTTCATGCCCTCCTGGATCTGACTGGACCTGACCACTCCTACATGCCCTCATGGACTTGACTGGACCTGACTACTCCTACATGCCCTCATGGACCTGACTGGACCTGACCACTCCTGCATGCCCTCATGGACCTGACTGGACCTGACTACTCCTACATGCCCTCATGGACCTGACTGGACCTGACCACTCCTACATGCCCTCGTGGACCTGACTGGACCTGACCACTCCTACATGCCCTCGTGGACCTGACTGGACCTGACCACTCCTACATGCCCTCATGGACCTGACTGGACCTGACCACTCCTACATGCCCTCATGGATCTGACTGGACCTGACCACTCCTACATGCCCTCATGGATCTGACTGGACCTGACCAGTCCTGCATGCCCTCCTGGATCTGACTGGACCTGACCACTCCTACATGCCCTCATGGATCTGACTGGACCTGACCAGTCCTGCATGCCCTCCTGGATCTGACTGAACCTTACCACTCCTACATGCCCTCATGGATCTGACTGGACCTGCCCAGTCCTGCATGCCCTCCTGGATCTGACTGGACCTGACCACTCCTACATGCCCTCATGGATCTGACTGGACCTGCCCAGTCCTGCATGCCCTCCTGGATCTGACTGGACCTGACCACTCCTACATGCCTTCCTGGATCTGACTGGACCTGACCACTCCTGCATGCCCTCCTGGATCTGACTGGACCTGACCACTCCTACATGCCCTCATGGACCTGACCACTCCTACATGCCCTCATGGACCTGACTGGACCTGACCACTCCTACATGCCCTCATGGATCTGACTGGACCTGACCACTCCTACATGCCCTCATGGACCTGACCACTCCTTCATGCCCTCGTGGACCTGACTGGACCTGACCACTCCTACATGCCCTCATGGACCTGACTGGACCTGACCACTCCTACATGCCCTCATGGATCTGACTGGACCTGACCACTCCTACATGCCCTCATGGATCTGACTGGACCTGACCAGTCTTGCATGCCCTCCTGGATCTGACTGGACCTGACCACTCCTACATGCCCTCATGGATCTGACTGGACCTGACCAGTCCTGCATGCCCTCCTGGATCTGACTGAACCTTACCACTCCTACATGCCCTCATGGATCTGACTGGACCTGCCCAGTCCTGCATGCCCTCCTGGATCTGACTGGACCTGACCACTCCTACATGCCTTCCTGGATCTGACTGGACCTGCCCAGTCCTGCATGCCCTCCTGGATCTGACTGGACCTGACCACTCCTACATGCCCTCATGGACCTGACTGGACCTGACCACTCCTTCATGCCCTCATGGACCTGACTGGACCTGACCACTCCTACATGCCCTCATGGATCTGACTGGACCTGACCACTCCTACATGCCCTCATGGATCTGACTGGATCTGACCAGTCCTGCATGCCCTCCTGGATCTGACTGGACCTTACCACTCCTACATGCCTTCCTGGATCTGACTGGACCTGACCACTCCTGCATGCCCTCCTGGATCTGACTGGACCTGACCACTCCTACATGCCCTCATGGACCTGACTGGACCTGACCACTCCTACATGCCCTCATGGATCTGACTGGACCTGACCACTCCTACATGCCCTCATGGATCTGACTGGACCTGACCAGTCCTGCATGCCCTCCTGGATCTGATTGGACCTGACCACTCCTACATGCCCTCATGGATCTGACTGGACCTGACCAGTCCTTCATGCCCTCCTGGATCTGACTGGACCTGACCACTCCTACATGCCCTCATGGACTTGACTGGACCTGACTACTCCTACATGCCCTCATGGACCTGACTGGACCTGACCACTCCTGCATGCCCTCATGGACCTGACTGGACCTGACTACTCCTACATGCCCTCATGGACCTGACTGGACCTGACCACTCCTACATGCCCTCGTGGACCTGACTGGACCTGACCACTCCTACATGCCCTCGTGGACCTGACTGGACCTGACCACTCCTACATGCCCTCGTAGTCCTGACCACTCCTGACCACTCCTACATGCCCTCATGGACCTGACTGGACCTGACCACTCCCACATGCCCTTGTGTTCCTGAGGTAAATGGAGGACTGTATTTGTATTTGTATTTATTAAGGATCCTCAGTAGTTCCTGCCAAGGCAACAGCTACTCTTCCTGGGGTCCAGCAACATTAAGGCAGTTATATACAATTTAAAACATGACATTACATTTCATAACACTTTTCACAACACATTAAGTGTGTTCCCTCAGTCCACTACTCTACTATCACATATCAACAATACAAAATCCATGTGTACATGTGTGTAGAGTTCGTGTCTTACCATGTGTATGTGTGTCTGTGCCTGTGTGTGTGTCTCTTCACAGTCCCCGCTGTTCCATAAGGTGCATTTTTATATTTTTTTAAAATCTGATTCTACTGCTTGCATCAGTTACCTGCTGTGGAATAGAGTTCCATGTGGTCATGGCTCTATGTAGTACTGTGCGCCTCCCATAGTCTATTCTGGACTTGGGGATTGTGAAGAGACCTCTGGTGGCATGTCTTGTGGGGTATGCATGGGTGTCCGAGCTGTGTGCTAGAAGTTTAAACAGACACCTCGGTGAATTCAGCTTGTTAACACCTCTTACAAAAACAAGTAGTGATGAAGTCAATCTCTCCTCCACTTTGAGCCATGAGAGATTTAGAGGCACATTGTTAATGTTAGCTCACCGTGTACATTTAAGGTCCAGCCGGTCTGCCTTGTACTGAGCCAATTGTAATTTTCTGAGGTCCCTCTTTGTGGCACCAGATCACATGACTGGACAGTAGTCCAGGTGTGACAACATTTGGGCCTCTACGACCTGCCTTGTTGATAGTGTTGTTAATAAAGCAGAGCAGCGCTTTATTATGGACTGACTTCTCCCCATCTTAGCTATTGTTGTATCAACATGTTTTGACCATGACAGTTTACAATCCAGGGTTACTCCAAGCAGTTTAGTCACCTCAACTTGCTCAATTTCTACATGATTTATTACAAGATTTAGTTAAGGTTTATGGTTTAGTGAATGATTTGTCCCAAATACCCTACATTACTCATCTCATATGTATATACTGTACTCTATACCATCTACTGCATCTTGCCATCTTGATGTAATACATGTATCACTAGCCACTTTAAACAATGCCACTTTTATATGTTTACATACCCTACATTACTCATCTCATATGTATATACTGTACTCGATACCATCTACTGCATCTTGCCTATGCCGTTCTGTACCATCACTCATTCATATATTTTTATGTACATATTCTTTCATTCCTTTACACCGTGTGTATAAGGTAGTTGTTGTAGAATTGTTAGGTTAAATTACTCGTTGGTTATTACTGCACTGTCGGAACTAGAAGCACAAGCATTTCGCTACACTCGTATTAACATCTGCTAACCATGTGTATGTAACAAATAAAATTTGATTTGATTTGAAATACAATGCTTTAAGTTTTTAAAATATTTAGGACAAACTTATTCCTTGCCGCCCATTCTGAAACTAACTACAGCTCTTTGTTAAGTGTTGCAGTGATTTCACTCGCTGTAGTAGCTGACATGTATAGTGTTGAGTCATCCGCATACATAGACACACTGGTTTTACTCAAGGCCAGTGGCATGTCATTAGTAAAGATTGAAAAAAGTAATGGGCCTAGACAGCTACCCTGGGGAATTCCTGATTCTACCTGGATTATGTTGGAGAGGCTTCCATTAAAGAACACCCTCTGTGTTCTGGTAGAGGTAACGCTTTATCCACAATATAGCAGGGGGTGTAAAGCCATAACACATATGTTTTTCCATCAGCATATGATGATCGATAGTGTCAAAAGCCACACTGAAGTCTAACAAAACAGCTCCCACAATATTTGTATCATACATTTCTCTCAGCCAATCATCAGTCATTTGAGTAAGTGCTGTGCTTGTCGAATGTCCTTCCCTATGATGAAAGTCTGTTGTCAATTTGATTACAGTAAAATAGCATTGTATCTGGTCAAACACCATTTCCAAAAGTTCACTAAGGGTTGGTAACAGGCTGATTGGTTGGCTATTTGAGCCAGTAAAGGGGGCTTTACGATTCTTGGGTAGTCAAATTACTTTTGCTTCCCTCCAGGACTGAGGGCACACAGTTTCTAGTAGGCTTAGATTGAAGATATGGCTGTCACGCCCTGACCATAGTTTACTTTGTATGTTTATATGTTTTGTTTGGTCAGGGTGTGATCTGAGTGGGCATTCTATGTTGTATGTCTAGTATGTTTGTTTCTGTGTTTGGCCTGATATGGTTCTCAATCAGAGGCAGGTGTTAGTCGTTGTCTCTGATTGGGAACCATATTTAGGTAACCTGTTTTGTCTTTTGGTTTGTGGGTGTTTGTCTTCCGTGTCAGTGTTTGTCGCCACACGGACCTGTTTCGTTTGTTCACATCGTTTATTGTTTTGTTTAGTGTTCTGAGTTTAATTAAAAAACATCATCAACACTTACCACGCTGCACATTGGTCCTCCTCTCTTTCTCCCGAAGACGATCGTTACAATGGCAAATAGGAATGGCAATATTGTTCACTATTATCCTCAGTAATTTTCCATCCAAGTTGTCAGACCCCGGTGGCTTGTCATTGTTGATAGACAACAATGCTTCTTCCACTTCTTCCACAATCACTTACAGAATTCAAAATTACAATGCTTGTCTTTCATAACATGCCATGCATAAGTTTGCTAATCTTGCCAATGAAAAAAACATTAAAGTAAATGGCAATATCAGTGGGTTTTGTGATGAATGATGGAGCCGAGTTTGCCTTTTTGCCATGTCATTTAAGGTGCTCCAAAGCTTTTTACTCTCATTCTTTATATCATTTATCTTTGTTTCATAGTATAGTTTCTTCTTCTTTTTATTTCTTTTACATTTGCCAATCGGTTGTGCAGCCAGACTTATTTGCCATTCCTTTTGGCTCATCCCTCTCAACCATACAATTGTTCAATTCCTTATCAATCCACGGGGGCTCAACAGTTTTTACAGTCATTTTCTTAATGGGTGCATGTTTATTAGTAACTGGAATAAGCAATTTCATAAATGTGTCGAGTGCAGCATCTAGTTGCTCCTCATTACACACCACAGACCAACAAATATTCTTAACATCAACAACATAGGAATCACTACAAAATGTATTGTGTGACCTCTTATACACTATATTAGGCCCAGCCGTTGGAACTTTGGTTTTCCTAAATATGGCTCCTATATTGTGTTATATTGTGATCAATATTTTACTGTTTTAATTTTAATTAATTTCCAGAGTTTCAGATTTTTTTTTCTCACTTGGATATTGTGGGTTACTTTGTGTAAATAAAGCCGGAAAAAGTCTGATTTTATGGGTTTTAATTTCAGACTCTAAGGCAACAAAAGGTGAACATTTTGAAAGGGGGTGGTAACTTTCTATACCCACTGTATATGACCCTATTTCAAACCAATACTTCCACTCTATCTGTAAGTCCTTGTTGATTCCATCTCGTAAGTCTGAAAGGATGTATCAATATGCCAGAAAGCAACAAGGAACCAACAACAAGGTGATAAGGCTAGTGAGTGAGGCATTGGTTTGGAGCAGAGGCACTAAAATGATCTCTCTCACTTCTGTATGAAGCCGTCCAGTCCAACACCTGTCCCATATCATTCATATTGAATCCTTAACCCTGACCAACACATAAGAAGCAGAGCAATTGTATTATTCATATTCCAATTAAATGCCTATTTAAATCACACGGAACAATAAATCGAGCCCTTTGCATCCTAAATACCACTGTACAATTCTGA
>NC_052307.1:78163633-78198633 GCF_016432855.1 Salvelinus namaycush
TCCGGAAGTTAAAGCTTGGTCGTAAATGCGTCTTCCATATGGACAATGACCCCAAGCATACTTCCAAAGTTGTGGCAAAATGGCTTAAGGACAACAAAGTCAAGGTTTTGGAGTGGCCATCACAAAGCCCTGACCTCAAGCCAATAGAAAATTTGTGGGCAGAACGAAAAAGCTTGTGCGAGCAAGGAGGCCTACACACCTGACTATAGAGAGATAGTCAGGAGGAATGGGCCAAAATTCACCCAACTTATTGTGGGAAGCTTGTGGAAGGCTACCCGAAACGTTTGACCCAAGTGTAACAATTTAAAGGCAATGCTACCAAATACTAATTGAGTGTATGTAAACTTCTGACCCACTGGGAATGTGATGAAAGAAATAAAAGCTGAAATAAATCCTTCTCTCTACTATTATTCTGACATTTCACATTCTTAAAATAAAGTGGTGATCCTAACTGACCTAAAACAGGGAATTTTTACTAGGATTAAATGTCAGGAATTGTGAAAAACTGAGTTTAAATGTATTTCGCTAAGGTGTACGTAAACTTCCGACTTCAACTGTATCTCTGTGTGTGTGTGTGTGTGTGTGTGTGTGTGTGTGTGTGTGTGTGTGTGTGTGTGTGTGTGTGTGTGTGTGTGTGTGTGTGTGTGTGTGTGTGTGTGTGTGTGTGTGTGCGTGACTGAAAGGGTTGCTATACACAGAGTGAGAAAGCAGAATGAGTACTGACTGGCATGAGATCCTGTCAGAAGTAGTGTATTGAGGATGAGTTTTGAGAAGACTGTTTCTGAGTATTATAGTAGATGTAGAAGCACTGGACTGTAGCCTTATTATACTGTATGAAATGTTTGTGTTGGCTATGTGAGTGTTACACTGTGTGTGTGTGTGTGTGTGTGTGTGTGTGTGTGTGTGTGTGTGTGTGTGTGTGTGTGTGTGTGTGTGTGTGTGTGTGTGTGTGTGTGTGTGTGTGTGTGTGTGTGTGTGTGTGTGTGTGTGTGTGTGTGTGTGCGCACTCCCGTGTGCAGGCACGTTTGTGTGTGTGTATGCGTCAGTATTTGCAAGTCTGTTCACGCGAGTGTGTATGCTGTGTGTGTGTGTGTGTGTGTGTGTGTGTGTGTGTGTGTGTGTGTGTGTGTGTGTGTGTGTGTGTGTGTGTGTGTGTGTGTGTGTGTGTGTGTGTGTGTGTGTGTGTGTGTGTGTGTGTGTGTGTGTAGTATGTTCACGCATGAGTGTGTATTCCGTGTGTCTGTGTGTGTGTGTGTAATATGTTGATGCAAGGGTGTGTATGTAGTGTGTGTGTGTGGCTCAGTTCTTATTTACTGTGTTGAAGTGTTGAGGTCAGCAGGCTGGGAGATGGAGGAATATGAGACAGAGGAGTGATGATGGATAAATGTATTACCCTACAGGTCAATGGGCCAGACAGACAGAGGAGTAATGATGGATACATGTATTAACCCTACAGGTCAGTGGGCCAGACAGACAGACAGAGGAGTAATGATGGATAAATGTATTAAACCTACAGGTCAGTGGGCCAGACAGACAGAGGAGTGATGATGTATAAATGTATTAACCTACAGGTCAGTGGGCCAGACAGACAGAGGAGTGATGATGGATAAATGTATTAACCTACAGGTCAGTGGGCCAGACAGACAGACAGACAGAGGAGAAATGATGGATACATGTATTAACCTACAGGTCAGTGGGCCAGACAGACAGACAGACAGACAGACAGAGGAGTAATGATGGATAAATGTATTAAACCTTCAGGTCAGTGGGCCAGACAGACAGAGGAGTGATGATGGATAAATGTATTAACCTACAGGTCAGTGGGCCAGACAGACAGACAGAGGAGTAATGATGGATACATGTATTAAACCTACAGGTCAGTGGGCCAGACAGACAGACAGAGGAGTGATGATGGATAAGTGTATTCACCCTACAGGTCAGCAGGCCAGACAGACAGAGGAGTAATGATGGATAAATGTATTAACCTACAGGTCAGTGGGCCAGACAGACAGAGGAGTGATGATGGATAAATGTATTAACCTACAGGTCAGTGGGCCAGACAGACAGACAGACAGAGGAGAAATTATGGATAAATGTATTAACCTACAGGTCAGTGGGCCAGACAGACAGACAGAGGAGTAATGATGGATACATGTATTAAACCTACAGGTCAGTGGGCCAGACAGACAGACAGACAGAGTAATGATGGATAAATGTATTAACTTACAGGTCAGTGGGGCAGACAAACAGACAGAGGAGTAATGATGGATAAATGTATTAACCTACAGTTCAGTGGGCCAGACAGACAGACAGACAGACAGACAGACAGACAGACAGACAGACAGACAGACAGACAGACAGACAGACAGACAGACAGAGGAGAAATGATGGATAAATGTATTAACCCTACAGGTCAGCAGGCCAGACAGACAGAGTAGTGATGATGGATAAATGTATTAACCTACAGGTCAGTGGGCCAGACAGACAGACAGACAGAGGAGTAATGATGGATAAATGTATTAACCCTACAGGTCAGCAGGCAAGACAGACAGAGGAGTAATGATGGATAAATTTATTAACCTACAGGTCAGTGGGCCAGACAGACAGACAGACAGAGGAGTGATGATGGATAAATGTATTAACCTACAGGTCAGTGGGCCAGACAGACAGACAGACAGAGGAGTGATGATGGATAAATGTATTAACCTACAGGTCAGTGGGCCAGACAGACAGACAGACAGAGGAGTGATGATGGATAAATGTATTAACCTACAGGTCAGTGGGCCAGTGTCACGACTTCCGTCGAAGTCGGCCCTTCTCCTTGTTCGGGTGGTGTTCGGCGGTCGACGTCACCGGCTTTCTAGTCACCATCGATCCATTTTTCAGTTTCGTTTTGTTTTGTCTGTTTTATACACACCTGGTTTCAATTCCCCCATCATGTTCCCTATTTAACCCTCTGGCTTTCATTTCTGTTTTGTCCGTGATTGTTTGTGCGTTAGTGGTTGTGGTTGATACGTGTATGTATCTGTTTATTTCCATTTGTGGAATTTTGCCTTAATTTGGAGTAAAACACTGTGGTTTCGCTCAACACCTGTGTCCTGCGTTTGACTCCGAATATTCTCCGCACACAACCCTGACAGCCAGACAGACAGACAGAGGAGTGATGATGGATAAATGTATTAACCCTACAGGGCAGCAGGCCAAACAGACAGAGGAGTAATGATGGATAAATGTATTAACCCTACAGGGCAGCAGGCCAAACAGACAGAGGAGTAATGATGGATAAATGTATTAACCCTACAGGGCAGCAGGCCAAACAGACAGAGGAGTAATGATGGATAAATGTATTAACCCTACAGGTCAGCAGGCCAAACAGACAGAGGAGTAATGATGGATAAATGTATTAACCCTACAGGTCAGTGGGCCAGACAGACAGAAGAGTAATGATGGATAAATGTATTAACCTACAGGTCTGTGGGCCGGACAGACAGACAGAGGAGTAATGATGGAAAAATGTATTAACCTACAGGTCAGTGGGCCAGACAGACAAACAGAGGAGCAATGATGGATAAATGTATTAACCTACAGGTCAGTGGGCCAGACAGACAGATAGACAGACAGAGGAGTAATGATGGATAAATGTATTAACCCTACAGGTCAGTGGGCCAGACAGACAGAAGAGTAATGATGGATAAATGTATTAACCTACAGGTCTGTGGGCCGGACAGACAGACAGAGGACTAATGATGGAAAAATGTATTAACCTACAGGTCAGTGGGCCAGACAGACAAACAGAGGAGCAATGATGGATAAATGTATTAACCTACAGGTCAGCGGGCCAGACAGACAGTGGAGTACAAACATAGACACAAGACTAACAGCAGAGGACTGGGGTCCTGGATGGAGTTTCACCTTAACAAACATAGACACAAGACTAACAGGAGAGGACTGGGATCCTGGATGGAGTTTCACCTTAACAAACATAGACACAAGACTAACAGGAGAGGACTGGGATCCTGGATGCTAACAGGAGAGGACTGGGATCCTGGATGCTAACAGGAGAGGACTGGGTCCTGGATGGAGTTTCACCTTAACAAACATAGACGCAAGACTAACAGGAGAGGACTGGGGTCCTGGATGCTAACAGGAGAGGACTGGGTCCTGGATGGAGTTTCACCTTAACAAACATAGACACAAGACTAACAGGAGAGGACCGGGTCCTGGATGCTAACAGGAGAGGACTGGGGTCCTGGATGCTAACAGCAGAGGACTGGGATCCTGGATGGAGTTTCACCTTAACAAACATAGACACAAGACTAACAGGAGAGGACTGGGGTCCTGGATGGAGTTTCACCTTAACAAACATAGACACAAGACTAACAG
Organism: Salvelinus namaycush; assembly: GCF_016432855.1. Classification (NCBI taxonomy): domain Eukaryota; kingdom Metazoa; phylum Chordata; class Actinopteri; order Salmoniformes; family Salmonidae; genus Salvelinus; species Salvelinus namaycush. The sequence continues at coordinate 78,168,017 of NC_052307.1, forward strand.
GAGAGGACCGGGTCCTGAATGGAGTTTCACCTTAACAAACATAGACACAAGACTAACAGCAGAGGACTGGGTCCTGGATGGAGTTTCACCTTAACAAACATAGACACAAGACTAACAGGAGAGGACTGGGGTCCTGGATGGAGTTTCACCTTAACAAACATAGACACAAGACTAACAGGAGAGGACTGGGATCCTGGATGCTAACAGGAGAGGACTGGGATCCTGGATGCTAACAGGAGAGGACTGGGATCCTGGATGATAACAGGAGAGGACTGGGGTACTGGATGCTAACAGGAGAGGACTGGGTCCTGGATGGAGTTTCACCTTAACAAACAAAATCACAATCAATGCACCACTATCTCTCCCTAGCATCAGAGGCATGTCCATTATTACAGGTGTGTGTGTTTGTGTGTGCGTGTGCGTGTGTGTTTGTGTGAGAGAGAGAGAGACACAGAGAGAGAGAGAGAGAGAGAGAGAGAGAGAGGGGGGGGGGGGGGTTAGGAATTACACACAGATTTCACCTCAGTGATTGCTTTTATTGTATTAAGTAAGAACGTCAGCTGGATCATGGGTAGTGAGTACAAGGTTTCATCAGACGTATTGATCTGAACATAATCAGGATGGGATAAAGAATAGAAGTTGATTGCAGCTGATGTGTGATAGATTATGGTGTTACAGGAATGGTGTTACAGGAAGCCGACAGAGACTGGTGCTGTGGGATCTCAATGTGATGAAGAGACGTGCTGTCTCACATGTCGCTAGTCTCTGTCTGTCTGTCTCTCTCTCTCTTTCTCTCTCAATTTCAATTCTTGTATATATTTCCCATTTGAGTCCATAAGGAGTACAATCTGTGTCTTGTGTATGTCCTCAGTGGGTGTGGGGGGGTTGTCAGGAGGGCAATCAGGGTGGCTGACAGGGGGGGTGCTCAGAGGGGGTGAGATCTCCTGGGCTTGACGTTCTTCACTTGTCTGTTCTGCTGTGATGTCGACGCTATGGTCAGGGTCTGGGGTGGACTGTTCTGCTGTGGTGTCGAGACTTTTGTCTGGAGCTGAGGTGGGCTGTTCTGCTGGCTTCTCTGCGGGGGTGGCCTCCTCTCTAGTGGGTTGTTCTCTGTCACACGCCACCCCCCTCACCCCCTCCTCCAGCAGTCTGATCCTCTCCTCTAGTGCTCTGTTCTTCTCCTGCTTTTACTTTTTATATTGTTGAAGTTGTCTCACCACAGTCCAGAGTGCAGATATGTCTCTCTCCACCTCCAGCTCTCCTGGTCTGGTTAAAGGGATGTTGTTGTGCTGGACTGTTGTCCGGGTCTGTGCTGACTGGAGTGTAATCACCAGCTGTTTCAGCTTCTCCTGCCTTACCTCCAGCTGGGTCATTTTATCCTTCATTTCAATGAGGGAGTAGTACTCTGTGCTGGGAGGTTGACTTTCCACTGGGGGTGGCTCGTCTGTGGGGTTATATAATGAAGAGGCCTGGTCTGACCCGCTCGGAGTGGGGGTATCTTTCTCAAGGGAGAGCTTCTCCTGCTGAGCTAATTCTTTGATTAGGTGAAAGTCCAGCTGAAACTGTTTGGGGTTGCCCTGTACCAATACTGTTCCAGACTTATAGAGATGTATATTAGCTGACTCGTTGTCTAGTATCCTGAGTTTCCACCCCTCGTTAACACCCCCTCTCTTAACAGAGGGGTAGTGTGCTAATATAGCACTGTGCCATGCTAGGGGATGGTTTGTGTGGAAGATGAGGTTGCTGATGTTCCCATTTTTATGACAATCAGCAAAAAGTGTCTCTTGATTTTCCATAAGGAGCTTCATTTTGTGATCTTTTCTTGCCTTAACATTCTTTACATACACAGGGTACTGTATTTTAATTACCTCTGAACAGCGGGAGGCAGCTTCTAAGGCCTCTCCATTTGGTTGGAGTAGACTTTGCGACTCTCCTGCCATTGTTGGGCTAAAGGGCTTTGACACCTCTCAGTTGACACGTCAGTGCTAATTGAAGTTGTATCAAGCTTGGCAGCCTTATAAAGTGATGTAATGTATTTTTCTTCTTGGCTTTTGGAATTAAAATATAGCTTCAGACAAAACATTACTCACTCAGTTCCAGGTTGGATGGTGTTTTCAGGTTTCTGTTGTTTTCCAGAGGAGCATTTGCTGTATAGCGTTGGAATAATAATCTTTGGTAGTTGTAAGCCTTCCAGGTGATTCCGTAATTCCGTCCAAAATCAGGTTGTAGGTTTTGAGTTTTGATTTGGAGTGAAGCTTATGTTGTAGACGGTAGCATCCTGTATATGTCCCTGACAAAAAATCCAAGTTTATCTAACTCTAAATCTATCTTTTTTTAAGAACATGCTGAAAAATTCAGGAGCTCATCTGACCCTCTGTCTCTCCCTCTCTCTCACTGTCTGTCTGTCTCAGTCTCTCTCTCGTTCTACCCCTCTGCTCTCTCTCTCTCTCTCGTTCTACCCCTCTGTCTCTCTCTCTGTCTCTCCCTCTCTCTCACTGTCTGTCTGTCTCAGTCTCTCTCTCGTTCTACCCCTCTGCTCTCTCTCTCTCTCTCGTTCTACCCCTCTGTCTCTCTCTCTGTCTCTCCCTCTCTCTCACTGTCTGTCTGTCTCAATCTCTCTCGTTCTACCCCTCTGTCTCTCTCTCTGTCTCTCCCTCTCTCTCACTGTCTGTCTGTCTCAATCTCTCTCGTTCTACCCCTCTGTCTCTCTCTCTCTGTCTCTCCCTCTCTCTCACTGTCTGTCTGTCTCAATCTCTCTCGTTCTACCCCTCTGTCTCTCTCTCTGTCAATTCAATTCAATTCAATTCAAGGGGCTTTATTGGCATGGGAAACATGTGTTAACATTGCCAAAGCAAGTGAGGTAGACAATACACAAAAGTGAAACAAACAATACAAATTAACAGTAAACATTACACATACAGAAGTTTCAAAACAATAAAGACATTACAAATGTCATATTATATATATACAGTGTTGTAACGATGTACAAATGGTTAAAGCACACAAGTTAAAATAAATAAGCATAAATATGGGTTGTATTTACAATGGTGTTTGTTCTTCACTGGTTGCCCTTTTCTTGTGGCAACAGGTCACAAATCTTGCTGCTGTGATGGCACACTGTGGAATTTCACCCAGTAGATATGGGAGTTTATCAAAATTGGATTTGTTTTCGAATTCTTTGTGGATCTGTGTAATCTGAGGGAAATATGTGTCTCTAATATGGTCATACATTGGGCAGGAGGTTAGGAAGTGCAGCTCAGTTTCCACCTCATTTTGTGGGCAGTGAGCACATAGCCTGTCTTCTCTTGAGAGCCAGGTCTGCCTACTGCGGCCTTTCTCAATAGCAAGGCTATGCTCACTGAGTCTGTACATAGTCAAAGATTTCCTTAAGTTTGGGTCAGTCACAGTGGTCAGGTATTCTGCCACTGTGTACTCTCTGTTTAGGGCCAAATAGCATTCTAGTTTGCTCTGTTTTTTTGTTAATTCTTTCCAATGTGTCAAGTAATTATCTTTTTGTTTTCTCATGATTTGGTTGGGTCTAATTGTGCTGTTGTCCTGGGGCTCTGTGGGGTATGTTTGTGTCTGTCTCTCCCTCTCTCTCACTGTCTGTCTCAATCTTTCTCGTTCTACCCCTCTGTCTCTCTCTCATTATACCCCCTCTCTGTCTCTCTCACACACACACAATCTCTCTCTCTCTCTCTCTCTCTCTCTCTCTCTCTCTCTCTCTCTCTCTCTCTCTCTCTCTCTCTCTCTCTCTCTCTCTCTCTCTCTCTCTCTTTCTCTCTCACTCTCTCTCTCTTTCTTTCTTTCTTTCTTTCTTTCTCTCAATTCAATTCAATTCAAGGGGCTTTATTGGCATGGGAAACATGTGTTAACATTGCCAAAGCAAGTGAGGTAATAATAATATACAAAAGTGAAATAAACAATAAAAATTAACAGTAAACATTACACATACAGAAGTTTCAAAACAATAAAGACATTACAAATGTCATATTATATATATACAGTGTTGTAACGATGTACAAATGGTTAAAGTACACACGGGAAAATAAATAACCATAAAAATGGGTTGTTTGTTCTTCACTGGTTGCCCTTTTCTTGTGGCAACAGGTCACAAATCTTGCTGCTGTGATGGCACACTGTGGAATTTCTCCCAGTAGATATGGGAGTTTATCAAAATTGGATTTGTTTTCAAATTCTTTGTGGATCTGTGTAATCTGAGGGAAATATGTCTCTCTAATATGGTCATACATTGGGCAGGAGGTTAGGAAGTGCAGCTCAGTTTCCACCTCATTTTGTGGGCAGTGTGCACATAGCCTGTCTTCTCTTGAGAGCCAGGTCTGCCTACTGCGGCCTTTCTCAATCTCTCTCTCTCTCTCTCTCTCTCTCTCTCTCTCTCTCTCTCTCTCTCTGTCTCTCTCTCTCTCTCTCTCTCTCTCTCTCTCTCTCTCTCTCTCTGTCTCTATCTCTCTCTCTCTCTCTCTCTCTCTCTCTCTCTGTCTCTATCTCTCTCTCTCTCTCTCTCTCTGTCTCTCTCTCTCTAGCTCTCTCTCTCTCTCTCTCTCTCTGTCTCTCTCTCTCTGTCTCTCTCTGTCTCTCTCTCTCTAGCTCTCTCTCTCTCTCTCTCTCTCTCTCTCTCTCTCTCTCTCTCTCTCTCTCTCTCTCTGTCTCTCTCTGTCTCTCTCTCTCTGTCTCTCTCTCTCTGTCTCTCTCTCTCTCTGTCTCTCTCTCTCTCTGTCTCTCTCTCTCTCTGTCTCTCTCTCTCTCTCTCTCTCTCTCTCTCTCTCTCTCTCTCTCTCTCTATCTATCTCTCTCTCTCTCAATTCAATTCAATCCAATTCAAGGGGCTTTATTGGCATGGGAAACATGTGTTAACATTGCCAAAGCAAGTGAGGTAGATATTATACAAAAGTGAAATAAACAATACAAATTAACAGTAAACATTACACATACAGAAGTTTCAAAACAATAAAGACATTACAAATGTTATATTATATATATACAGTGTTGTAACAATGTACAAATGGTTAAAGCATTACATTGGGCAGGAGGTTAGGAAGTGCAGCTCAGTTTCCACCTCATTTTGTGGGCAGTGTGCACATAGCCTGTCTTCTCTTGAGAGCCAGGTCTGCCTACTGCGGCCTTTCTCAATCTCTCTCTCTCTCTCTCTCTCTCTCTCTCTCTCTCTCTCTCTCTGTCTCTGTCTCTCTCTCTCTCTCCTCCCTCTGGAGAAATTGGAGGGGAAATGTACTTTGGAGGAGAAATGTACTTTTTATCATGATAAACACTGGCAGGGCATTGCCTATGCAGGTTAGCGAGCCAGCAGAGTGCTGTAGTGCTGTAGCCTGGGCAGTGGTGGAGTCTGGAGTGGAGTAGAGTAGAGTGGAGTAGAGAAGAGTGGAGTAAAGTGGGGTAATGTAGAGTGGAGTAGAGTGGATTAGAGTAGAGTGGAGTCGAGTAGAGTGGAGTAAAGTAGAGCAGAATGGAGTGCAGTAGAGTAGAGTGGAGTAGAGAAGAGTGGAGTAAAGTGGGGTAAAGTAGAGTGGAGTAGAGTGGGGTAAAGTAGAGTGGAGTAGAGTGGAGTGGAGTAGAGTGGAGTAGAGTGGAGTAGAGTGGATTAGAGTAGAGCGGAGTAGAGTAGAGTAGAGTGGAGTAAAGTAGAGTAGAGCGGAGTAGAGTAGAGTAGCACAGAGTAGAGTAGAGGAGAGTAGAGTAGAGTAGAGTGGAGTGGAGTGGAGTAGAGTATAGTGGAGTACAGTACAGTCTGGAGTAGATTAGAGTGGAGTACTGTAGAGCAGAGTACAATAGAGTGGAGTGGAGTACAGTAGAGTGGAGTAGAGTAGAGTAGAGGAGAGTAGAGTGGAGTGGCGTAGAGCGGAGTAGAGTGGATTAGAGTAGAGTGGAGTACAGAATAATGGAGTGGAGTACAGTAGAGTGGAGTAGAGTAGAGTGGAGTGGAGTTGATTAGAGTAGAGTGGAGTACAGTACAGTCTGGAGTGGAGTGGAGTACAGTAAAGTGGAGTAGAGTAGAGTAGAGTGGAGTAGAGAACAGTCTGGAGTAGACTAAAGTGGAGTACAGAAGAGTGGAGTGGAGTACAGTAGAGTGGAGTTGATTGGAGTAGAGTGGAGTAGAGTGGAGTAGAGTGGAGTACAGTGGAGTAGAGTGGAGTACAGTAGAGTGGAGTGGAGTACAGTCTGGAGTGGAGTAGAGTACAGTCTGGAGTAGAGTATACTGGAGTACAGACGAGTGGAGTGGTGTACAGTAGAGTGGAGTAGAGTGGAGTTGATTGGAGTGCAGAACAGCGGAGTAGGGTGGAGTAGAGTAGAATAGAGTCTGGAGTGGAGTAGATTAGAGTGGAGTGCAGTAGAGTACAGTAGAGTAGAGTACAGTACAGTACAGTAGAGTAGAGTAGAATTGAGTAAAGTACAGAACAGTAGAGTAAAGTATAGTACAGTAGAGTAGAGTGGAGCAGAGTAGAGTAGGGTGGAGTAGAGCAGAGTGGAGAATAGCAGAGTAGAGTAGAGTAGAGTGGAGTAGAGTTGAGTAGAGTGGAGTAGAGTATAGTTGGGTATTAGAGTGGAGTAGAGTATAGTGGAATAGAGTAGAGTGGAGTAGAGTACATTTTCGAGTGGAGTAGAGTAGTGGAGTACAGTAGAGTGGAGTTGATTAAAGTACAGTTCAGTAGAGTGGAGTAGAGTGGAGTAGAGTACAGTCTGGAGTAGAGTAGTGTTGAGTGGAGTACAGTCGAGTGGAGTATAGTAGAGTATGGTGGAGTGGATAAGAGTGGAGTAGAGTACAGTCTGGAGTAGAGTAGAGTGGAGTACAGTAGAGTGGAGTGGAGTAGAGTAGAGTGAAGTATAGTACAGTCTGACGTTGAGTAGAGTAGAGTGGAGTACAGTAGAGTGGAGTGGAATACAGTAGAGTGGAGTAGAGTAGATAGGAGAACAGTGGAGTGGAGTAGAGTGGAGTGGAGTAAAGTGGAGTAGAGTGGAGTAGAGTGGAGTACATTACAGTAGAGTACAGTAAGGTACAGTAGAGTACAGTACAGTAGAGTTCAGTACAGTACAGTTCAGTACAGTACTGTAGAGTACAGTAGAGTACAGTAAAGTTCAGTATAGTACAGTAGCGTACAGTAAAGTTCAGTTCAGTACTGTAGAGTGCAGTAGAATACAGTACAGCATATTTCAGTACAGTACAGTACTGTAGAGTACAGTACAGTAGAGTACAGTACAGTAGAGTACAGTAGAGTACAGTACAGTAGAGTTCAGTACAGTAGAGTACAGTACAGTAGAGTTCAGTACAGTAGAGTACAGTACAGTGGAGTAGAGTAGAGTACAGTACAGTACAGTAGAGTACAGTACAGTACAGTACAGTAGAGTACAGTACAGTGGAGTAGAGTAGAGTACAGTACAGTACAGTAGAGTACAGTACAGTACAGTACAGTAGAGTACAGTACAGTGGAGTAGAGTAGAGTACAGTACAGTGCAGTAGAGTAGAGTACAGTACAGTACAGTAGAGTACAGTACAGTGGAGTACAGTACAGTAAAGTATAGTTCAGTACAGTAGAGTACAGTACAGTAGAGTTCAGTACAGTACAGTAGAGTACAGTACAGTAGAGTACAGTACAGTAGACTACAATACAGTAGAGTACAGTACAATACAATAGAATACAGTACAGTTGAGTTCAGTAGAGTACAGTAGACTACAATACAGTAGAGTACAGTACAATACAATAGAATACAGTACAGTATAGTTCAGTACAGTACAGTAGACTACAATACAGTAGAGTACAGTACAATACAATAGAATACAGTACAGTATAGTTCAGTACAGTACAGTAGACTACAATACAGTAGAGTACAGTACAATACAATAGAATACAGTACAGTAGAGGTCAGTACAGTACAGTAGACTACAATACAGTAGAGTACAGTACAATACAATAGAATACAGTACAGTAGACTACAATACAGTAGAGTTCAGTACAGTACAGTAGACTACAATACAGTAGAGTACAGTACAATACAATAGAATACAGTACAGTAGACTACAATACAGTAGAGTACAGTACAATACAATAGAATACAGTACAGTAGAGTGCAGTACAGTACAGTAGAGTAGACTACAATACAGTAGAGTGCAGTACAGTACAGTAGAGTAGACTACAATACAGTAGAGTGAGTCTGCCTCCTGCCTGGTCATTCTCTGTATGTTTTATTTGCTGTCGTCAGGTTTCACAGTCAGTCGCTTGCTGTGGATCAATAGGGTGTGTAAAGTGTGTAGGGTGTGTAGGGGTGTGTAGGGGTGTGTAGGGTGTGTAGGGTGTGTAGGTGTGTAGGGTGTGTAGGGGTGTGTAGGGGTGTGTAGGGGTGTGTAGGGTGTGTAGGGTGTGTAGGTGTGTAGGTGTGTAGGGTGTGTAGGTGTGTAGGTGTGTAGGGTGTGTCGGTGTGTAGGGTATGTAAAGTGTGTAGGTGTGTAGGGTGTTTCAGGTGTGTAGATGTGTAGGTGTGTAGGGTGTGGAAAGTGTGTACGGTGTGTAGGGTGTGTAAAGTGTGTAGGGGTGTGTAGGGTGTGTAAAGTGTGTAGGTGTGTAGGGTGTTTCGGGTGTGTGGATGTGTAGGTGTGTAGGGTGTGGAAAGTGTGTACGGTGTGTAGGGTGTGTACGGTGTGTGGGGTGTGTAAAGGGTGTAGGGGTGTGTAGGGTGTGTAGGGTGTACTGTAGGGTGTGTAGGTGTGTAGATGTGTAGGGTGTGTGTTGGTGTGTGTAAGCGTTGTGCTTGTGTATGATAAACCATTCCATATTTTCATAACAGTTTTAACTTGGACAGGTGTGTGTGATTCTCTGTGTGTGTGTGATGTCCTGGGTATCTAAGGTATCAGGTGGGCATCCCTGCCCCCATGAAGGAGATTACACAGATGTATGCAAAGCCTGTAAATGATTTATACTGTAGAGAACAACAAAGGGTATTTTACTACATCACAAACAAGACAGAGAGAGGGACAGACATAGAGAGAGAAAGAAAGAGAGTGAGAGAGAGAGCGAGAGGGACAGAGAGAGACTCAGTGAGCATAGCCTTGCTATTGAGAAAGGCCGCCGTAGGCAGACATGGCTCTCAAGAGAAGACAGGCTATGTGCTCACTGCCCACAAAATGAGGTGGAAACTGAGCTGCACTTCCTAACCTCCTGCCCAATGTATGACCATATTAGAGAGACATATTTCCCTCAGATTACACAGATCCACAAAGAATTCGAAAACAAATCCAATTTTGATAAACTCCCATATCTACTGGGTGAAATTCCACAGTGTGCCATCACAGCAGCAAGATTTGTGACCTGTTGCCACAAGAAAAGGGCAACCAGTGAAGAACAAACACCATTGTAAATACAACCCATTTTTATGGTTATTTATTTTCCCGTGTGTACTTTAACCATTTGTACATTGTTACAACACTGTATATATATAATATGACATTTGTAATGTCTTTATTGTTTTGAAACTTCTGTATGTGTAATGTTTACTGTTAATTTTTATTATTTATTTCACTTTTGTATATTATTATTACCTCACTTGCTTTGGCAATGTTAACACATGTTTCCCATGCCAATAAAGCCCCTTGAATTGAATTGAATTGAATTGAGAGAAAGAAAGAAAGAAAGAAAGAGAGAGAGAGAGAGAGAGCGAGAGAGAGAGAGAGAGAGAGAGAGATTGTGTGTGTGAGAGAGACAGAGAGGGGGTAGAACGAGAGAGAGACAGAGGGGTAGAACGAGAGAGATTGAGACAGACAGTGAGAGAGAGGGAGAGACAGAGAGAGAGACAGAGGGGTAGATCGAGAGAGATTGAGACAGACAGACAGTGAGAGAGAGGGAGAGACAGAGAGAGAGACAGAGGGGTAGAACGAGAGAGATTGAGACAGACAGACAGTGAGAGAGAGGGAGAGACAGAGAGAGAGACAGAGGGGTAGAACGAGAGAGATTGAGACAGACGGACAGTGAGAGAGAGGGAGAGACAGAGAGAGAGAGAGACAGAGGGGTAGAACGAGAGAGAGAGAGAGAGCACAGGGGTAGAACGAGAGAGAGTGAGACAGACAGTGAGAGAGAGGGAGAGACAGAGGGGTAGAACGAGAGAGAGTGAGACAGGCAGTGAGAGAGAGGGAGAGACAGAGAGAGAGAGACAGAGGGGTAGAACGAGAGAGAGAGAGAGAGCAGAGGGGTAGAACGAGAGAGAGTGAGACAGGCAGTGAGAGAGAGGGAGAGACAGAGAGAGAGAGACAGAGGGGTAGAACGAGAGAGAGAGAGAGAGCAGAGGGGTAGAACGAGAGAGAGACTGAGACAGACAGACAGTGAGAGAGAGGGAGAGATAGAGGGTCAGATGAGCTCCTGAATTTTTCAGCATGTTCTTAAAAAAAGATAGATTTAGAGTTAGATAAACTTGGATTTTTTGTCAGGGACATATACAGGATGCTACCGTCTACAACATAAGCTTCACTCCAAATCAAAACTCAAAACCTACAACCTGATTTTGGACGGAATTACGGAATCACCTGGAAGGCTTACAACTACCAAAGATTATTATTCCAACGCTATACAGCAAATGCTCCTCTGGAAAACAACAGAAACCTGAAAACACCATCCAACCTGGAACTGAGTGAGTAATGTTTTGTCTGAAGCTATATTTTAATTCCAAAAGCCAAGAAGAAAAATACATTACATCACTTTATAAGGACTGAATGCTAAATTAAGGCTGCCAAGCTTGATACAACTTCAATTAGCACTGACGTGTCAACTGAGAGGTGTCAAAGCCCTTTAGCCCAACAATGGCAGGAGAGTCGCAAAGTCTACCCCAACCAAATGGAGAGGCCTTAGAAGCTGCCTCCCGCTGTTCAGAGGTAATTAACATACAGTACCCTGTGTATGTAAAGAATGATAAGGCAAGAAAAGATCACAAAATGAAGCTCCTTATGGAAAATCAAGAGACACTTTTTGCTGATTATCATAAAAATGGGAACATCAGCAACCTCATCTTCCACACAAACCATCCCCTGGCATGGCACAGTGCTATATTAGCACACTACCCCTCTGTTAAGAGAGGGGGTGTTAACGAGGGGTGGAAACTCAGGATACTAGACAACGAGTCAGCTAATATACATCTCTATAAGTCTGGAACAGTATTGGTACAGGGCAACCCCAAACAGTTTCAGCTGGACTTTCACCTAATCAAAGAATTAGCCCAGCAGGAGAAGCTCTCCCTTGAGAAAGATACCCCCACCTCGAGCGGGTCAGACCAGGCCTCTTCATTATATAACCCCACAGACGAGCCACCCCCAGTGGAAAGTCAACCTCCCAGCACAGAGTACTACTCCCTCATTGAATTGAAGGATAAAATGACCCAGCTGGAGGTAAGGCAGGAGAAGCTGAAACAGCAGGTGATTACACTCCAGTCAGCACAGACCCGGACAACAGTCCAGCACAACAACATCCCTTTAACCAGACCAGGAGAGCTGGAGGTGGAGAGAGACATATCTGCACTCTGGACTGTGGGGAGACAACTTCAACAATATAAAAAACAAAAGCAGGAGAAGAACAGAGCACTAGAGGAGAGGATCAGACTGCTGGAGGAGAGGGAGAGGGTGATGGAGGAGAGGATCAGACTGCTGGAGGAGAGGTTGAGGGGGGTGACGTGTGACAGAGAACAACCCACTAGAGAGGAGGCCACCCCCGCAGAGAAGCCAGCAGAACAGCCCACCTCAGCTCCAGACAAAAGTCTCGACACCACAGCAGAACAGTCCACCCCAGACCCTGACCATAGCGTCGACATCACAGCAGAACAGACAAGTGAAGAACGTCAAGCCCAGGAGATCTCACCCCCTCTGAGCACCCCCCCTGTCAGCCACCCTGATTGCCCTCCTGACAACCCCCCCACACCCACTGAGGACATATACAAGACACAGATTGTACTCCTTATGGACTCAAATGGGAAATATATACAAGAATTGAAATTGAGAGAGAAAGAGAGAGAGAGACAGACAGACAGAGACTAGCGACATGTGAAACAGCACGTCTCTTCATCACATTGAGATCCCACAGCACCAGTCTCTGTCGGCTTCCTGTAACACCATGCCAGTGTCTCTGCAGCCCCAAAACCCACTAATCTATCACACATCAGCTGCAATCAACTTCTATTCTTTATCCCATCCTGATTATGTTCAGATCAATACGTCTGATGAAACCTTGTACTCACTACCCATGATTCAGCTGACGTTCGTACAGAATACAATAAAAGCAATCACTGAGGTGAAATCTGTGTGTAATTCCTAACCCCCCCCCCCCCCCCCCCCTCTCTCTCTCTCACACACACACACACATATGCACACGCACACACAAACACACACACCTGTAATAATGGACATGCCTCTGATGCTAGGGAGAGATAGTGGTGCATTGATTGTGATTTTGTTGAAGAAACTCCATCCAGGATCCCAGTCCTCTCCTGTTAGCATCCAGGACCCCAGTCCTCTCCTGTTAGCATCCAGGATCCCAGTCCTCTCCTGTTAGCATCCAGGATCCCAGTCCTCTCCTGTTAGCATCCAGGACCCCTGTCCTCTCCTGTTAGTCTTGTGTCTATGTTTGTTAAGGTGAAACTCCATCCAGGACCCAGTCCTCTCCTGTTAGCATCCAGGACCCCAGTCCTCTCCTGTTAGCATCCAGGATCCCAGTCCTCTCCTGTTAGCATCCAGGACCCCTGTCCTCTCCTGTTAGTCTTGTGTCTATGTTTGTTAAGGTGAAACTCCATCCAGGACCCAGTCCTCTCCTGTTAGCATCCAGGATCCCAGTCCTCTCCTGTTAGCATCCAGGATCCCAGTCCTCTCCTGTTAGCATCCAGGATCCCAGTCCTCTCCTGTTAGCATCCAGGACCCCAGTCCTCTCCTGTTAGTCTTGTGTCTATGTTTGTTAAGGTGAAACTCCATCCAGGACCCAGTCCTCTCCTGTGTTTAGACATTGAGTGGTCTGATGAATCCACTGTGGATAGTAAGGACAGACAGTGGGTTGGTTTGGCTGAGTGTGATATAGTACGTTAATATGTATGTATGAAAAGTGGGCTCCAAAATGATTGAATAATGATGAGTGAGAAAGTTACAGAGGATCAAAGATCATACCCCCAAGTTGTTCTAACCTTTCACCTTTACCAAATAACAGGGGAGGGTAGCATGTCTTGGGGGTTTGATCTATGACCCCCGGTAACTTTCTCACTCATCATTATTCCTGATTCATTCAGGGTTATCTGTAATCATGGTAGATCTCCATCACTACATTTGAAGACTCAATCATGGACACTCTTACTGACACTTGTGGCTGCTTCAGGTGCTGTATTGTTGTCTCTACCTTTTTGCTCTTTGTGCTGTTGTCTGTGCCCAACAATGTTTCTACCATGTTTGTGCTGCCACCATGTTGTGCTACTACCATGTTGTCATGTTGTGTTGCTACCATGCTATGTTGTCATGTTGTGTTGCTACCATGCTGTGTTGTCATGTGTTGCTGCCATGCTGTGTTGTCATGTTGTGTTGCTACCATGCTGTGTTGTCATGTTGTGTTGCTACCATGCTGTGTTGTCATGTTGTGTTGCTACCATGCTGTGTTGTCATGTGTTGCTGCCATCCTGTGTTGTCATGTTGTGTTGCTACCATGCTGTGTTGTCATGTGTTGCTGCCATCCTGTGTTGTCATGTTGTGTTGCTACCATGCTGTGTTGTCATGTTGTGTTGCTACCATGCTGTGTTGTCATGTTGTGTTGCTACCATGCTGTGTTGTCATGTGTTGCTGCCATCCTGTGTTGTCATGTTGTGTTGCTGCCACGCTGTGTTGTCATGTTGTGTTGCTGCCATGCTGTGTTGTCATGATGTGTTGCTACCATGCTGTGTTGTCATGTTGTGTTGCTACCATGCTGTGTTGTCATGTTGTGTTGCTACCATGCTGTGTTGTCATGTGTTGCTGCCATGCTGTGTTGTCATGTTGTGTTGCTACCATGCTGTGTTGTCATGTGTTGCTGCCATGCTGTGTTGTCATGTTGTGTTGCTGCCATGCTGTGTTGTCATGTTGTGTTGCTACCATGGCTGTGTTGTCATGTTGTGTTGCTACCATGCTGTGTTGTCATGTTGTGTTGCTGCCATGCTGTGTTGTCATGTGTTGCTGCCATGCTGTGTTGTCATGTTGTGTTGCTACCATGCTGTGTTGTCATGATGTGTTGCTACCATGCTGTGTTGTCATGTGTTGCTGCCATCCTGTGTTGTCATGTTGTGTTGCTACCATGCTGTGTTGTCATGTTGTGTTGCTACCATGCTGTGTTGTCATGTTGTGTTGCTACCATGCTGTGTTGTCATGTGTTGCTGCCATCCTGTGTTGTCATGTTGTGTTGCTGCCACGCTGTGTTGTCATGTTGTGTTGCTGCCATGCTGTGTTGTCATGATGTGTTGCTACCATGCTGTGTTGTCATGTTGTGTTGCTACCATGCTGTGTTGTCATGTTGTGTTGCTACCATGCTGTGTTGTCATGTGTTGCTGCCATGCTGTGTTGTCATGTTGTGTTGCTACCATGCTGTGTTGTCATGTGTTGCTGCCATGCTGTGTTGTCATGTTGTGTTGCTGCCATGCTGTGTTGTCATGTTGTGTTGCTACCATGGCTGTGTTGTCATGTTGTGTTGCTACCATGCTGTGTTGTCATGTTGTGTTGCTGCCATGCTGTGTTGTCATGTGTTGCTGCCATGCTGTGTTGTCATGTTGTGTTGCTACCATGCTGTGTTGTCATGATGTGTTGCTACCATGCTGTGTTGTCATGTGTTGCTGCCATCCTGTGTTGTCATGTTGTGTTGCTACCATGCTGTGTTGTCATGTGTTGCTGCCATGCTGTGTTGTCATGTTGTGTTGCTGCCATGCTGTGTTGTCATGTGTTGCTGCCATGCTGTGTTGTCATGTTGTGTTGCTACCATGCTGTGTTGTCATGATGTGTTGCTACCATGCTGTGTTGTCATGTGTTGCTACCATGCTGTGTTGTCATGTTGTGTTGCTACCATGCTGTGTTGTCATGTGTTGCTGCCATGCTGTGTTGTCATGTTGTGTTGCTACCATGCTGTGTTGTCATGTGTTGCTGCCATGCTGTGTTGTCATGTTGTGTTGCTACCATGCTGTGTTGTCACGTGTTGCTGTCATGCTGTGTTGTCATGTTGTGTTGCTACCATGCTGTGTTGTCATGTGTTTGTCACGACTCCCACCGAAGGTGGCTCCCCTCCTGTTCGGGTGGCGCTCGGCGGTCGTCGTCACCGGTCTACTAGCCGCCACCGATCCCTTTTCCTTTTCGTTTGTTTTTGTCTAATTGTTTTCACCTGTTCCTTGTCGGGGTTTTGGGATGGGTGTTATTTAAGTTCGTTTAGCCCGCTGCTGTTTGTGCGGGCTTGTTGTTATTTTGACGTATGTGGTGTTTGTGTTCTTTTGGGTTTTCGCTGTCCGGTTTTTTAATAACTATGGTTTTGGGTTTTCGCTGTCCGGTATTTTAGTAACTATGGTTTTGGGTTTGTTGCACCTGTGTTTTGGGCTTCACCCATGTTTGTGACTAGTTACTTTACGAAAGGACATTAAAGCGTTTTTCCCAGCTACCTTCTGCTCTCTGCGTCTGACTCCACACCCATCACTCTCCAGACGTTACAGTGTTGCTGTCATGCTGTGTTGTTGTCTTAGGTCTCTCTATATGTAGTGTTATGGTGTCTCTCTTGTAGTGATGTGTGTTTTGTCCTATATTATTCTTTTTAATCCCAGCCCCGGCCTCATAGGAGGCCTGTTTCCTTTTGGTAGGCCGTCATTGTAAATAAGAATTAGTTCTTAATTGACTTGCCGAGTTAAATGAAGGTTAAATCAAATACATAAATACAACTGTGATCCCCCCCCAAACCTGACCACTCCCCACATCTGTCTGTCCTTACAGTGTCACCAGGTGCTGTCCCCTCCCTCTTCCTCCCTCTTCCTCCCTTCTCCCCTCCCCTCTGACCCTCTCCTTCAGACACCATTGTCCCACTAAACAATGGAGTCATTGTTACCTCAAGGTGGCTTATTGTGAGGGGTGTTCAGTGGGCGCTGCAGAGGTGACCCTGACAGTGAATACACTCCCCCTGCAGACCCCTCCACCCCCACCTCTCCCACCCTGACAGCGAATACACTCCCCCTCCACCCCCACCTCTCCTCTCCCACCCTGACAGTGAATACACTCCCCCTGCAGACCCCTCCACCCCCACCTCTATTCTCCCACCCTGACAGTGAATACACTCCCCCTCCACCCCCACCTCTCTTCTCCCACCCTGACAGTGAATACACTCCCCCTGCAGACCCCTCCACCCCCACCTCTCTTCTCCCACCCTGACAGTGAATACACTCCCCCTCCACCCCCACCTCTCTTCTCCCACCCTGACAGTGAATACACTCCCCCTGCATACCCCTCCACCCCCACCTCTCCTCTCCCACCCTGACAGTGAATACACTCCACCTGCAGACCCCTCCACCCCCCACCTCTCTTCTCCCACCCTGACAGTGAATACACTCCCCCTGCATACCCCTCCACCCCCACCTCTCCTCTCCCAACCTGACAGTGAATACACTCCCCCTGCATACCCCTCCACCCCCACCTCTCTTCTCCCACCCTGACAGTGAATACACTCCCCCTGCAGACCCCCACCTCTCTTCTCCCTCCCTGACAGTGAATACACTCCCCCTGCAGACCCCCCCACCCCCACCTCTCCTCCCCCACCCTGACAGTGAATACACTCTCCCTGCAGACCCCTCCAACCCCCACCTCTCCTCTCCCACCCTGACAGTGAATACACTCCCCCTGCAGACCCCTCCAACCCCCACCTCTCCTCTCCCACCCTGACAGTGAATACACTCCCCCTGCAGACCCCTCCACCCCCACCTCTCTTCTCCCACCCTGACAGTGAATACACTCCCCCTGCAGACCCCTCCACCCCCCACCTCTCTTCTCCCACCCTGACAGTGAATACACTCCCCTTGCAGACCCCTCCACCCCCCACCTCTCCTCTCCCACCCTGACAGTGAATACACTCCCCCTCCACCCCCACCTCTCTTCTCCCACCCTGACAGTGAATACACCCCCCCTGCAGACCCCTCCACCCCCACCTCTCCTCTCCCACCCTGACAATGAATACACTCCCCTTGCAGACCCCTCCACCCCCACCTCTCCTCTCCCAACCTGACAGTGAATACACTCCCCCTGCAGACCCCTCCACCCCCACCTCTCCTCTCCCACCCTGACAGTGAATACACCCCCCCTGCAGACCCCTCCACCCCCACCTCTCCTCTCCCACCCTGACAGTGAATACACCCCCCCCCTGCAGACCCCTCCACCCCCACCTCTCCTCACCCACCCTGACAGTGAATACACTCCCCCTGCAGACCCCTCCACCCCCACCTCTCCCACCCTGACAGTGAATACACCCCCCCTGCAGACCCCTCCACCCCCACCTCTCCTCTCCCACCCTGAGGGTCAGATCATAGGGAATACAGGAGGTGGAGAACGGCCCCTGTGTTTCCCAGGCCCAGTTACACAGTAGCACAGCTGCACTGAATGGAGGGTGTGTGTGTGTGTGTGTGTGTGTGTGTGTGTGTGTGTGTGTGTGTGTGTGTGTGTGTGTGTGTGTGTGTGTGTGTGTGTGTGTGTGTGTGTGTGTGTGTCTAAGAGAGAGAGAGAGAGAGTAAGAGAGTGAGAGAGAGCGAGCGAGAGAGAGACTAAAATCTACCAAATCCCATGCTGGGGACAGACTTCAAAACCAGGTCACCCACAGTTTCCCCTTTTTCCAAATCTCTCTACCTCTCTCTTTCTATCTCTCTCTCTCTCTCTCTCTCTCTCTCTCAATTCAATTATTTCAATTTTTCTCTCTTTCTACCACTCTCTCTACCCCTCTCTCTCTCTCTCTCTCTCTCTCTCTCTCTACATCTCTCTACCTCCCTCTCTACGTGTCTCTCTTTTCCCACCAACTGACACCCAGACAGACCTATAGCAAGCCATCTTAAGCCCCAGTGCAGGTGCAGGGCCTAGGAGGACTAAATGTACTACAATGGGAGCCCAAAATAACACAGTTACAATAGAATGACTGTTGTGCATAATAGGTCAAGAGAAACTGTAAACAATGCAGGACACAGAATGGAGATTTGTCTGTTGGGCTCAGTTAGAGTTGTGTAACTTCCAATGAACTTAAAGGGTAGCCTAGCAGTTAGAGCGTTGGGTCAGTAACTGAAAGGTCACTAG
The DNA here is from genome assembly GCF_016432855.1 of Salvelinus namaycush. Classification (NCBI taxonomy): domain Eukaryota; kingdom Metazoa; phylum Chordata; class Actinopteri; order Salmoniformes; family Salmonidae; genus Salvelinus; species Salvelinus namaycush. The sequence goes on from NC_052307.1 coordinate 78,186,318, forward strand.
CTCAACTTCCCGAGTTGATGTGCCCTTGAGCAAGGCACTTACAGTTAATGTCGGAAGATTATATACACCTTAGCCAAATACATTTAAACAATTCCTGACATTTAATCGTAGTAAAAATGCCATGTCTTAGGTCAGTTAGGATCACCACTTTATTTTAAGAATGTGAAATGTCAGAATAATAGTAGAGAGAATTATTTATTTCAGCTTTTATTTCTTTCATCACATTCCCAGTGGGTCAGAAGTTTACATACACTCAATTAGTATTTGGTAGCATTGCCTTTAAATTGTTACACTTGGGTCAAACGTTGCGGGTAGCCTTCCACAAGCTTCCCACAATAAGTTGGGTGAATTTTGGCCCATTCCTCCTGACAGAGCTGGTGTAACCGAGTCAGGTTTGTAGGCCTCCTTGCTCGCACACACTTTTTCAGTTGTGCCCACACATTTTCTATAGGATTGAGGTCAGGGCTTTGTGATGGCCACTCCAATACCTTGACTTTGTTGTCCTTAAGCCATTTTGCCACAACTTTGGAAGTATGCTTGGGGTCATTGTCCATTTGGAAGACCCATTTACGACCAAGCTTTAACTTCCTGACTGATGTCTTGAGATGTTGCAATATAGCCACATCATTTTCCTACCTCATGTTGCCATCTATTTTGTGAAGTGCACCAGTCCCTCCTGCAGCAAAGCACCCCCACAACCGTGTTTCACGGTTGGGATGTTGTTCTTCGGGCTTGCAAGCATCCCCCTTTTTCCTCTAAACATAATGATGGTCATTATGTCCAAACAGTTATATTTTTGTTTCATCAGACCAGAGGACATTTCTTAAAAAAGTACGATCTTTGTCCATGTGCAGTTGCAAACCGTAGTCTGGCTTTTTTATGGCGGTTTTGGAAAGTGGCTTCTTCCTTGCTGAATGGCCTTTCAGGTTATGTCGATATAGGACTCATTTTACTGTGGATAATTTTGTACCTGTTTTCTCCAGCATCTTCACAAGGTTCTTTGCTGTTGTTCTGGGATTGATTTGCACTTTTCGCACAAAAGTACGTTCATCTCTAGAAGACAGAACGCGTCTCCTTCCTGAGCGGTATGACGGCTGCATGGTCCCATGGTGTTTATACTACTTACTATTGTTTGTACAGATGAACGTGGTACCTTCAGGCGTTTGGAAATTGCTCCCAAGGATGAACCAGACTTGTGGAGGTCTACAATATTCTTTCTGAGGTCTTGGCTGATTTCTTTTGATTTTCCCATGATGTCAAGCAAAGAGGCACTGAGTTTGAAGGTAGGCCTTGAAATACATCCACAGGTACACCTCCAATTGACTCAAATTATATCAATTAGCCTATTAGAAGCTTCTAAAGCCATGACATAATTTTCTGGAATTTTCCAAACTGTTTAAAGGTACAGTCAACTTAGTGTATGTAAACTTCTGACCCACTGGAATTGTGATAAAGTGAATTATAAGTGAAATAATCTGTCTATAAACAATTGTTGGAAAAATTACTTGTGTCATGAACAAAGTAGATGTCCTAACCGACTCTACAAAACTATAGTTTGTTAATAAGACATTTGTGGAGTGGTTGAAAAACAAGTTTTAATGACTCCAACCTAAGTGTATGTAAACTTCCGACTTCAACTATAAATATAATAGCTCCAGGGTTGATAATGGCAGATACTGGCCATGACCCCACTCACCGAGGGTTGGGATATGCAAAAAGAAACGTGTTTTAATTCACACACGCATATGAATACACATTTGAAGGAGCACAAATATAAGCACCCACCAAATGATTGACTTCTGTATATTCTTCAGTGGTCTTAACTCCTCCTAACCAGGGTTTCTGTGTTAACCTCTGCAGTGGTCTTAACTCCTCCTAACCAGGGTTTCTGTGTTAACCTCTGCAGTGGTCTGAACTCCTCCTAACCAGGGTTTCTGTGTTAACCTCTGCAGTGGTCTTAACTCCTCCTAACCAGGGTTTCTGTGTTAACCTCTGCAGTGGTCTTAACTCCTCCTAACCAGGGTTTCTGTGTTAACCTCTGCAGTGGTCTTAACTCCTCCTAACCAGGGTTTCTGTGTTAACCTCTGCAGTGGTCTTAACTCCTCCTAACCAGGGTTTCTGTGTTAACCTCTGCAGTGGTCTTAACTCCTCCTAACCAGGGTTTCTGTGTTAACCTCTGCAGTGGTCTTAACTCCTCCTAACCAGGGTTTCTGTGTTAACCTCTGCAGTGGTCTTAACTCCTCCTAACCAGGGTTTCTGTGTTAACCTCTGCAGTGGTCTTAACTCCTCCTAACCAGGGTTTCTGTGTTAACCTCTGCAGTGGTCTTAACTCCTCCTAACCAGGGTTTCTGTGTTAACCTCTGCAGTGGTCTTAACTCCTCCTAACCAGGGTTTCTGTGTTAACCTCTGCAGTGGTCTTAACTCCTCCTAACCAGGGTTTCTGTGTTAACCTCTGCAGTGGTCTTAACTCCTCCTAACCAGGGTTTCTGTGTTAACCTCTGCAGTGGTCTTAACTCCTCCTAACCAGGGTTTCTGTGTTAACCTCTGCAGTGGTCTTAACTCCTCCTAACCAGGGTTTCTGTGTTAACCTCTGCAGTGGTCTTAACTCCTCCTAACCAGGGTTTCTGTGTTAACCTCTGCAGTGGTCTTAACTCCTCCTAACCAGGGTTTCTGTGTTAACCTCTGCAGTGGTCTTAACTCCTCCTAACCAGGGTTTCTGTGTTAACCTCTGCAGTGGTCTTAACTCCTCCTAACCAGGGTTTCTGTGTTAACCTCTGCAGTGGTCTTAACTCCTCCTAACCAGGGTTTCTGTGTTAACCTCTGCAGTGGTCTGAACCGTGAGGTGGAGTAGTTCTTACTACAATTCATATGCTTCTCATGGAATGTCTCAAAGCTACAGTTGTCTGTATCAACGTGTCCCTCTCTAACGTCTGTGTGTGGGGGTGTAGACGGAGGACCTGTCTGTCCATCGCCACCAGTGTGTGCCAAGGTATCATCTTACTACACACTGCAGACAGTCTGTGTGTGTGCGTGCGTGTGTGGAGTGTGTGTCTCTGTGTGTGTGTGTGGAGTGTGTGTGTTTGTGTGTGTGCGGAGTGTGTGTCTGTGTTTGTGTGTGTGTGTGTGTGTAGTGTGTGTGTGCGTGTGTGGAGTGTGTGTGTGATGGTGGTTGGTAGGGTAACAGAGTGACCATTGTAAAGCTGCATGAAGTTAAGAGAGGGGGGATTTTGACTTACTTCCTGGAAAGACATGTAGACTGTCTACACAGTCTATATTCCTTAGAACAGTTGTTCTATCTCTACTCCTACCACGCTCAGCAGCTCTTTGGTTACATTATGTCGTCCCCAGTCAGAATGAAGCTGTCTTATTGTGATCGTCCCCAGTCAGAATGAAGCTGTCTTATTGTGATCGTCCCCAGTCAGAATGAAGCTGTCATATTGTGATCGTCCCCAGTCAGAATGAAGCTGTCTTATTGTGTTCGTCCCCAGTCAGAATGAAGCTGTCTTATTGTGATCGTCCCCAGTCAGAATGAAGCTGTCATATTGTGATCGTCCCCAGTCAGAATGAAGCTGTCTTATTGTGTTCGTCACCAGTCAGAATGAAGCTGTCTTATTGTGATCGTCCCCAGTCAGAATGAAGCTGTCTTATTGTGATCGTCCCCAGTCAGAATGAAGCTGTCTTATTGTGATCGTCCAATGTCAGAATGAAGCTGTCTTATTGTGATCGTCCCCAGTCAGAATGAAGCTGTCTTATTGTGATCGTCACCAGTCAGAATGAAGCTGTCTTATTGTGTTCGTCACCAGTCAGAATGAAGCTGTCTTATTGTGATCGTCCCCAGTCAGAATGAAGCTGTCATATTGTGATCGTCCCCAGTCAGAATGAAGCTGTCTTATTGTGATCGTCACCAGTCAGAATGAAGCTGTCTTATTGTGATCGTCCCCAGTCAGAATGAAGCTGTCTTATTGTGATCGTCCCCAGTCAGAATGAAGCTGTCTTATTGTGATCGTCCCCAGTCAGAATGAAGCTGTCTTATTGTGATCGTCCCCAGTCAGAATGAAGCTGTCTTATTGTGATCGTCACCAGTCAGAATGAAGCTGTCTTATTGTGATCGTCCCCAGTCAGAATGAAGCTGTCTTACTGTGATCGTCCCCAGTCAGAATGAAGCTGTCTTATTGTGATCGTCCCCAGTCAGAATGAAGCTGTCTTATTGTGATCGTCCCCAGTCAGAATGTAGCTGTCTTATTGTGATCGTCCCCAGTCAGAATGAAGCTGTCTTATTGTGATCGTCCAATGTCAGAATGAAGCTGTCTTATTGTGATCGTCCCCAGTCAGAATGAAGCTGTCATATTGTGATCGTCCCCAGTCAGAATGAAGCTGTCTTATTGTGATCGTCACCAGTCAGAATGAAGCTGTCTTATTGTGATCGTCCCCAGTCAGAATGAAGCTGTCTTATTGTGATCGTCCCCAGTCAGAATGAAGCTGTCTTATTGTGATCGTCCCCAGTCAGAATGAAGCTGTCTTATTGTGATCGTCCCCAGTCAGAATGAAGCTGTCTTATTGTGATCGTCACCAGTCAGAATGAAGCTGTCTTATTGTGATCGTCCCCAGTCAGAATGAAGCTGTCTTACTGTGATCGTCCCCAGTCAGAATGAAGCTGTCTTATTGTGATCGTCACCAGTCAGAATGAAGCTGTCTTATTGTGATCGTCACCAGTCAGAATGAAGCTGTCTTATTGTGATCGTCCCCAGTCAGAATGAAGCTGTCTTATTGTGATCGTCCCCAGTCAGAATGAAGCTGTCTTATTGTGATCGTCCAATGTCAGAATGAAGCTGTCTTATTGTGATCGTCCCCAGTCAGAATGAAGCTGTCTTATTGTGATCGTCACCAGTCAGAATGAAGCTGTCTTATTGTGATCGTCCCCAGTCAGAATGAAGCTGTCTTACTGTGATCGTCCCCAGTCAGAATGAAGCTGTCTTATTGTGATCGTCCCCAGTCAGAATGTAGCTGTCTTATTGTGATCGTCCCCAGTCAGAATGTAGCTGTCTTATTGTGATCGTCCCCAGTCAGAATGAAGCTGTCTTATTGTGATCGTCCAATGTCAGAATGAAGCTGTCTTATTGTGATCGTCCCCAGTCAGAATGTAGCTGTCTTATTGTGATCGTCCCCAGTCAGAATGTAGCTGTCTTATTGTGATCGTCCCCGGTCAGAATGAAGCTGTCTTATTGTGATCGTCCCCAGTCAGAATGAAGCTGTCTTATTGTGTTCGTCCCCAGTCAGAATGAAGCTGTCTTATTGTGATCGTCCCCAGTCAGAATGTAGCTGTCTTATTGTGATCGTCCCCAGTCAGAATGAAGCTGTCTTATTGTGATCGTCCAATGTCAGAATGAAGCTGTCTTATTGTGATCGTCCAATGTCACAATGAAGCTGTCTTATTGTGATCGTCCCCAGTCAGAATGTAGCTGTCTTATTGTGATCGTCCCCGGTCAGAATGAAGCTGTCTTATTGTGATCGTCCCCGGTCAGAATGAAGCTGTCTTATTGTGATCGTCCCCAGTCAGAATGTAGCTGTCTTATTGTGATCGTCCCCAGTCAGAATGTAGCTGTCTTATTGTGATCGTCCCCAGTCAGAAGGAAGCTGTCTTATTGTGTTCGTCACCAGTCAGAATGAAGCTGTCTTATTGTGTTCGTCACCAGTCAGAATGAAGCTGTCTTATTGTGTTCGTCACCAGTCAGAATGAAGCTGTCTTATTGTGATCGTCACCAGTCAGAATGTAGCTGTCTTATTGTGATCGTCCCCGGTCAGAATGAAGCTGTCTTATTGTGATCGTCACCAGTCAGAATGAAGCTGTCTTATTGTGATCGTCACCAGTCAGAATGAAGCTGTCTTATTGTGATCGTCCCCGGTCAGAATGTAGCTGTCTTATTGTGATCGTCCCCAGTCAGAATGAAGCTGTCTTATTGTGTTCGTCACCAGTCAGAATGAAGCTGTCTTATTGTGATCGTCACCAGTCAGAATGAAGCTGTCTTATTGTGATCGTCACCAGTCAGAATGTAGCTGTCTTATTGTGATCGTCCCCAGTCAGAATGAAGCTGTCTTATTGTGATCGTCCCCAGTCAGAATGTAGCTGTCTTATTGTGATCGTCCAATGTCAGAATGAAGCTGTCTTATTGTGATCGTCCCCGGTCAGAATGAAGCTGTCTTATTGTGATCGTCCCCAGTCAGAATGAAGCTGTCTTATTGTGATCATCCCCAGTCAGAATGAAGCTGTCTTATTGTGATCGTCACCAGTCAGAATGAAGCTGTCTTATTGTGATCGTCCCCAGTCAGAATGAAGCTGTCTTATTGTGATCGTCCCCAGTCAGAATGTAGCTGTCTTATTGTGATCGTCCAATGTCAGAATGAAGCTGTCTTATTGTGATCGTCACCAGTCAGAATGAAGCTGTCTTATTGTGTTCGTCACCAGTCAGAATGAAGCTGTCTTATTGTGTTCGTCACCAGTCAGAATGAAGCTGTCTTATTGTGATCGTCACCAGTCAGAATGTAGCTGTCTTATTGTGATCGTCCCCGGTCAGAATGAAGCTGTCTTATTGTGATCGTCACCAGTCAGAATGAAGCTGTCTTATTGTGATCGTCACCAGTCAGAATGAAGCTGTCTTATTGTGATCGTCCCCGGTCAGAATGTAGCTGTCTTATTGTGATCGTCCCCAGTCAGAATGAAGCTGTCTTATTGTGTTCGTCACCAGTCAGAATGAAGCTGTCTTATTGTGATCGTCACCAGTCAGAATGAAGCTGTCTTATTGTGATCGTCACCAGTCAGAATGTAGCTGTCTTATTGTGATCGTCCCCAGTCAGAATGAAGCTGTCTTATTGTGATCGTCCCCAGTCAGAATGTAGCTGTCTTATTGTGATCGTCCAATGTCAGAATGAAGCTGTCTTATTGTGATCGTCCCCGGTCAGAATGAAGCTGTCTTATTGTGATCGTCCCCAGTCAGAATGAAGCTGTCTTATTGTGATCATCCCCAGTCAGAATGAAGCTGTCTTATTGTGATCGTCACCAGTCAGAATGAAGCTGTCTTATTGTGATCGTCCCCAGTCAGAATGAAGCTGTCTTATTGTGATCATCCCTAGTCAGAATGAAGCTGTCTTATTGTGATCATCCCTAGTCAGAATGAAGCTGTCTTATTGTGATCATCCCCAGTCAGAATGAAGCTGTCTTATTGTGATCATCCCCAGTCAGAATGAAGCTGTCTTATTGTGATCGTCACCAGTCAGAATGAAGCTGTCTTATTGTGATCGTCCCCAGTCAGAATGAAGCTGTCTTATTGTGATCGTCCCCAGTCAGAATGAAGCTGTCTTATTGTGATCATCCCTAGTCAGAATGAAGCTGTCTTATTGTGATCATCCCTAGTCAGAATGAAGCTGTCTTATTGTGATCGAGTCAAAAGAGCTAAATAAAAAATAAATAAAGCACACGGTATAATTACTGATGACTGAATCAAATGAATGTAATTATCTTACACTGTATGAGCAGGGCTTATAGCAGAGGAGCACGCTCACCTACTGACATACACACCTTGAAGTAGACACACACACACACACGCACGCACGCACGCATGCATGCACGCGCACACACACACACACACGTACACACACGTACACACACACACACACACACGTACACACACGTACACACACACACACACACACACACACACACACACACACACACACACGCACACACAAATCCTCAACCAGTGTGAAACAAGGCCAAACTTCTCCCACAGCCCTGGTAATATTAAAAGCTCTAAAACGAAACCTCAATTTCAACGCAATTTCCCTTCAAAATTACCCTTTGAAGTCTTTCTGTTATTTCCATTTTCTCTTTCTCTCCTTTCTCATACAAAATCACAAGGGGAAATGACCTGCCTTAATGCTGCCAACAGCCTGTAATTTGTGTGCCGAGCGTCTGGTCGAGGCGGAGGGGTTAAGTGGGTGAGGTGGGGGCCATTTCAGGCGCTGCACAGCGAGCTGTTTGATGTTTCTGACTGCTCACCTTGATGGAGTGTCTGTTTCTCAACCGGGTTCTCTCTCTGAGTACCGCTAACGTTAGAACGTGTCTTGTTCTTCTGTCTCTGTTCTGTTCCACCTAGAACCTGGCGTCTTGATCCACATGCCTCATAGCTGGGAGGAAGACAAAACAGAGGGCTGAAAGGCAGGATATTCATACAGTACTTTGGTTCTGATGGCTCCGCTAGTTGGAACACAGAGCTTGCTATATGAGGGTTTGATTCCAGTATGGGCCACGTGTACTGAATGGCGTTTTAGATGATGGCTTGGTGAAGGACGATGTTACTGTCATTATTACAGTTGAAATGAATTACGGTGTTACACATCCAACAAGCTCTCACAGTCTCACTGTAGAATTAGACGTTCATCTATGTTTTCCAAACGTCACATTGAAAGGTTAAGTTTAGACACTCATTCTGAATTAAGGTACGGGTTAAGTTTAGGCACTCATTTTGAATTAAGGTAAGGGTTAAGTTTAGACACTAATTCTGAATTAAGGTAAGGGTTAAGTTTAGGCACTCATTCTGAATTAAGGTAAGGGTTAAGTTTAGACACTCATTCTGAATTAAGTTTAGGCACTCATTCTGAATTAAGGTAAGGGTTAAGTTTAGGCACTCATTCTGAATTAAGGTAAGGGTTAAGTTTAGACACTCATTCTGAATTAAGGTAAGGGTTAAGTTTAGGCACTCATTCTGAATTAAGGTAAGGGTTAAGTTTAGGCACTCATTCTGAATTAAGGTAAGGGTTAAGTTTAGGCACTCATTCTGAATTAAGGTAAGGGTTAAGTTTAGACACTCATTCTGAATTAAGGTAAGGGTTAAGTTTAGACACTCATTCTGAATTAAGGTAAGGGTTAAGTTTAGGCACTCATTCTGAATTAAAGTAAGGGTTAAGGTTTGGTATAGGATTAAAACCAGTGTCTACGACTGGAATCAAACACGCAACCTTCTGATCCAGAGTCATGTGATTATGCCCATCCACCACATCCTAGACAGACCCAAGCCTACTTGATGCTAGTTGCGCTCACTGTTGACCCTAGTGGACGGTTTTGAAGGAATTTCCCGATGTTCTCAGGACATGGATAGATGTCTGATTTCGACATCAATCTTGAACAACCTGGCTGTGCACATCTTAGTTTCGTCTGTTGACATTATACTCTATAGGCCAGCAGAGGAATCTGTTTATATTAGACTCTATAGGCCAGCAGAGGAATCTGTTTATATTAGACTCTATAGGCCAGCAGAGGATTCTGTTTATATTAGACTCTATAGGCCAGCAGAGGAATCTGTTGACATTAGACTCTATAGGCCAGCAGAGGAATCTGTTGACATTAGACTCTAAAGGCCAGCAGAGGATTCTGTTGACATTAGACTCTATAGGCCAGCAGAGGAATCTGTTGACATGAGACTCTATAGGCCAGCAGAGGAATCTGTTTATATTAGACTCTATAGGCCAGCAGAGGACTCTGTTGACATTAGACTATAGGCCAGCAGAGGAATCTGTTTACATGAGACTCTATAGGCCAGCAGAGGAATCTGTTTATATTAGACTCTATAGGCCAGCAGAGGACTCTGTTGACATTAGACTATAGGCCAGCAGAGGAATCTGTTTACATGAGACTCTATAGGCCAGCAGAGGAATCTGTTTACATGAGACTCTATAGGCCAGCAGAGGAATCTGTTTACATGAGACTCTATAGGCCAGCAGAGGAATCTGTTGACATGAGACTCTATAGGCCAGCAGAGGAATCTGTTGACATTAGACTCTATAGGCCAGCAGAGGAATCTGTTTATATTAGACTCTATAGGCCAGCAGATGAATCTGTTTACATTAGACTCTATAGGCCAGCAGAGGAATCTGTTGACATTAGACTCTATAGGCCAGCAGAGGAATCTGTTTACATTAGACTCTATAGGCTAGCAGAGGAATCAGTTTACATTAGACTCTATAGGCCAGCAGAGGACATGTAAGAATAGGAGTCGGAAGGTGATGAATGATGATGTCATCACCTCACCCCTGGGGTCACGGGGTCATGTGGGAGGGGACAGTGTCAGGGGCTAATTAAAAGACTGACTAGGTCAAAGGTCCCCCATGACATCATCACAGCAGTGGTGTAATGCCACTGGATTGTAAAGTATGTCAGTAAATCTGATGGGATCTCATGGACCCAATCTACCAGGCATGATTGAATTGATACATCGCTGTGCTATTCTCCAAACTCAGAGCAACGATGTGGGAAGAGCCAAGTTATATCTTGTTGGCAAAGGGCCGTAAAATCAGGGAATCCAATGGAATCCAATGGATATTTTGACTGATATCAATTTAATTTAAATATCACTATGCACAGAAAGCGTAGTACATGTTGATGGAGCACCACTAGTTTACTGCCAACATACAGTACTTGTAATCGTATAGTACATTCAGGTAAACATTCAGCAGCATACCACCCGGTATCCCACTGCTGGCTTGCTGTCACGCCCTGACCTTAGTTCCTTTTTTATGTCTCTATTTTAGTTTGGTCAGGGTGTGAGTTGGGGTGGGCAGTCTATGTTCTTTTTCTATGTTGTTGTATTTCTGTGTTTGGCCTGGTATGGTTCTCAATCAGAGGCAGCTGTCGATCGTTGTCTCTGATTGAGAATCATACTTAGGTAGCCTGTTTTCCATTTTGTGTGGTGGGTGATTGTTTTCTGTCTTTGTATTAGTTACCAGACGGAACTGTTTCGGTTGTTCTTTGTTTTGTTTATTTTGTATTTTAGTGTTCAGCGCATTTTAATAAAATGACGAACACTTACCACGCTGCACATTGGTCCGATCCTTCCTACTCCTCCTCAGACGAAGAGGAGATCCGTGACACTTGCCTCTGAAGCTAAGCAGGGTTGGTCCTGGATGGGAGACCAGGTGCTGCTGGAAGTGGTGTTGGAGGGCTAGTAGGAAGCACTCTTTCCTCTGGTCCAAAAAATGTCAAATACATAATTCCCCAGGGCAGAGATTGGGACATTGCCCTGTGTAGGGTGTAGTCTTTTGGATGGGATGTTAAACAGGTGTTCTGACTCTCTGTGGTCACTAAAGATCCTATGGCACTTATAGTAAGAGTAGTGGTGTTAACCCCGGTGTCCTGGCTAAATTCCAAATCTGGCCTTCATACCATCATGGCCACCTAATCATCCCCAGCTTACTATTGGCTCGTTCATCCTCATCTCCCCTGTAACTATTCCGCAGGTTGTTGCTGTAAATGAGGATGTGTTCTCAGTCAACCTACCTGAACACAAATGTACATTCCAGCAGCAGTAGTGGTGTCTGGGTAGAATCACTGGGGGAGACAGAAGAAAGCCATGTTACAACCTACATGTTGTGATCATTGTGTTGTTTGCTCTATAACCTGTTAGTTCATATGCCTTGCCACCGTGATATATAGGCCTAAGGCCGAGACAATAAGAAGACACAGTGGCAGAATAGATTCAACCACACCTTACTTTCATCACAAAACCGGAGAGAAACCTCTGTCCGGTGAAGTCCACAAAGCATATTGCATGTAACAAACAGTTACATGACCTACAGCATGGTCAAGCAAGTTAATGTTTCAGACATTTTCGGTCTACTAAACAACTATTGATTTAGAACCACAGAGAGTTACTTCAAGTCACAAAGACAACAGGAGCTGCCTCCACTATTCCAGCACCATTTCAACTTCAACATCATCGAATCACCCCTGTTTAGTCTAATACAGTGGCAACTAAAAGATACCAAAAACTATTTAGTCCAATCAACGTAAGCTAAATATGATGTGGCTGTCCATGGTTCTGATTTCTGTGTGTGTGTGTGTGTGTGTGTGTGTTGTGTGTGTGTGTGTGTGCGTTTGTGCAGGTAGAAAAAAACATGTTAACTCACCCTGTAGAGAAACTCTAATGCCATCCTCCTCTCTTTCATGTTGACGTAACGGTCTATGACTGTCATACAGTCTTTTTCGTTGTCAGGCTACCTGGCTAAAATGCTTGCTCACTGGCCTAACTTCCTTTCATGGACAACGTTCCCTAGTTAGCCCTCTACATCTAACTACATGTTGAATTTCCATCCTCTCGGGCCAGGGGCACAATGTATGGATTTATGGTTGGATCAGAATAGACATTGTAATCATTGGCCAGTATGGAGAATTAAGTAAAACCACAAGTCCAAATCCCTGTCTCCATCCATGGCTAATTTAGGAAAGGGCCACTTTTAGCTAGCTAGTCACCGGAGGACAACAACAAAA
>NC_052307.1:78203633-78208633 GCF_016432855.1 Salvelinus namaycush
TACTTCAATGCTAAATGCTAAATGTTAAATGCTAAATGCTAAATGAGCAGCTAAGATGTATTGGGTCAGAATGAGACCGTTAGGAAAAGTACACTGCTGGTACTGAGAAATACTGTATGTTTGTGTCAATACATTGCAATCAAGGAAATTGCTTTACCAACAAGAAGGAAACAGCTTGTTTCAGATGTTTACAGATGTTTTCTGACACATTACAGTTTATATATTTCTTTCATCACTCTTTTTCAGTATAGCTTGATAAAAACATCCCATTACATACTGTAATCATATTGTTTTAACAAACAGCCTTAGACAAATAGGGACAAAGGAAGATGCACAGATGAATGGAATGAGACTGTTCTGAGCAGAGTGAATCGACATTCCACGCTGTCCCAAACCACATGGTTACTGTTGCTAAGGCAGGCAAACTTTCTCCGGCGAGCCTAATGACAGAGGGAAGACCGTGTCCGCTCAATTTGCCCCCAGAAATTCTGGCAGATTTGGAGTCTCACTGTGGAACATTGACGAGATGAGAAAGCTGTGTCTCTCCTAGCGATAGCAGCAGGAGACTATCCCTCTCTCTCATTGGCTGGTGGGTCAAAGGTGGAGCTTGTCTTTTCCGTTTTCCGTTTCTCTGATTGGTGGAAGAGCACTGGAGAAGTTGAAAGTTCCAAATGTTCTTTGACACCATTTGTGTATCCTCTTTTAAGTGTGATGTTTTTCCTCCTGTTCCAAGCTGCACGAGCTCTGAATCCAATGGACAGCTGATCGTGTCGGAGAACCTCCCCATTCACAGCCAATAGCAACCTGTTGCTAACAGAATGAATGGCTGTAGTGGTGGGGGGGTTTATTCAGAGTTTGTTTTGACCTCTACCATATCACCATGGTGACGTGTCTGAAAAGCACAAGAAGATATTTTCACTGTGTGTCTTTTCACCAGGATCAAGGCTGTAAGTCCATCAAAATGAAACAAAATATTTTTCTATTAAACTTCCATTGTCTTTTTAGAGTTGCTTGGATCCAAGGTTGGTTTTCATTGTGCTCTGTGTCATCTCATTAACGTACCACAACGTATCCACACAAACCTATCCAGGAGCTGATGTGTAAAACTATTACACATTGGCTCTTTTTACCATGGTCAAATGAAAACACAGAATGGTTTTGGGTACTGTTAGACCTTCTTCTACCAAGTAGACTCTCCTCACAGTTCGATGCCTCCAGGTTCCAGAATAGTGTTTCCCTGATCAGTAGATTGTAAATAAAGGCACTGCTTTAAAATGTTTATGGGGAGATCTATTGAATTCCAGTCAAAGCCTGAGTTGTCTGTGTTAACTGAATGGACTGGTGATCTGGTGGCCTATAGAGGGCAAGGGGCAGATGATCTGATGAGGAGAGAGAAGCAGAGTAGCCAGCTGGGTGAAGAGAGAGACACACCAACAAGATTACACCTGTTCAGAGACTAACAAAGTCAAAGAAAGACAGGGATAGTAAGAAAGAGAGAGAGAGAGGTATGTAATTAATAATGACTACTGTCTTTGTCTCTCTCTCTCTCTTTTGTATTTCTCCTTTTTAATTCATTCATTTATTCAATTCAATGGAGGTAAGGGTGCACTTTAAACAAACCTTAAAAAAAATAGATCAAAGAATAATTGAACACTCTCATTCACTAGCCCAGCGCAGGTAACATGTTTGCCACCAAGCCATTGCCAGTGTTATTTAACATTCTCAACAGGGGAATGTAAAAGGTATGATGTTAACCACTGTCAAACCATAGCATGTGTTTTTTCCTTCTCTTCCTACAGTGTACAGAATGGAGGAAAACAACTGTGACCCACTAGAACGGAAGACATCCCCTGAAATCCTTCCTTCGTCACGATGAGCTGCCCTCCTGTCTCAGAGATGAGCTGCCCTCCTGTCTCAGAGATGAGCTGCCCTCCTGTCTCAGAGACTGACTGAGATGGAGAGAATGATGGAGGGAGGAGAGAGAGACAGGAGCGAAAGGAAGGAATGTGGTGTGAGGGAGAAGGATGTGGGGATAGACCATGAGATGGAGAGAGAGAGAGAGAGAGAGAGAGAGAGAGAGAGAGAGAGAGAGAGAGAGAGAGAGAGAGAGAGAGAGAGAGAGAGAGAGAGAGAGATCTGTGACCACTCGGCACCATGCCCACCTCAGCAGTGATTTGTAATTCTCCTGACATTTTCGCCAACGTTTAATTGCCATTCATTCAGTAATATTGTGCATTGTCTATAATGGCATGAAATGTCAGGTCTGCGTTTAAAGGGGAGGTGCGCTCCATTGTATTGCCTTTTAGATGAAAAATATACACCTCTGTCCTTAGGAAAGGCATGGGGGATGGATGCACTGTTGACATGTATGAGGTGTGTGATTGCCTGCTGGACGTAGGTTTATTGAGGTGTGTCCATGGTATTTAACTGTTGTGCTGTACGGTCTTGCGTCCAAACACATCATTTTCCTCACACACTTATATAAAAGGTGAGTGTCAACTGCAAAGCAGCTTAGTAAATGTCTCCTACCTAAAAGTGATGCGTACATTTTTTTGGTAACCTTCAAGTCCCTTTGAGGTATTTTGGAAACTTTTTCTCTATGTTTATTACCATGTGTCACAGTGTCTATGAGAGTACAGGATAAAGGAATAACGACAACCAACAAACACACAAAAACAAAGTGACTCGGAGACCTTGGTTTGTGGGTTGCTGTTTGAAGTGCAATTATAAGATGGCTCCTTTGTGCATCTTGTCTCAAGGAGACTCAATCAACTATGAGAGAAGCTGCCGTTCCCACAGTTTAACGAGGTTGTTCTGTATTTGCACCGGAACAAAGAAACTATTTTAATTCTCGTCGTAGCCTTGGATGTAATACTTTTTCATGAGATGCTTTCGTGTTGTAGGTAATGCATTGATGTTTTGTGTGTGGTTGTCTGGGCTCCTTGTATCTTCCAGGCCTCTCCACAAATTAAGTTTTAAATTGGTCACACAGAGAAAGACAGCCTTTTCTAATGGCCAAATTCTTGTGAACACACAAAAAAAAACATTGTATGACCAGATAAAAAGTAGCTGAAAATCAATCATGACCAAGTCATTTTCCAAAAACACATGAATGGAAAAAGCCCTTATGCTTTATTCTTTACACTGGCCATGTCTAGAAGGGTGAAATGTTGTTATATTGACATAACAGAACTGCCTCACAAATGAATTGGGTTTATTTGAAGTTATTGTTAGATAACCTTAACAGTCAAGGGTTGAATACAGACTGAGAGAGAAGGAGAAAGAGAGAGAATATGAGAGACAGATGGAGTGTGAAAGAGGGATGGGGAGAGAGAGAGAGAGACAAAGATGGAGAGAATGAGAGAGAGAAAGAAAGGGGGAGGAGAGAGCCAAAAGGACATTAGACTCCCAGGTCCACCTTGAGGTTCCTGATTGTGTTTAAAATGAGAGCGGAGCCACGCGACGCTGAAACTCAGGGACAGAAAGAAAAGAGAAAATCAATACAGTGCAATTAAACACAAAGCAGGGTTCTGCAGTGCTGAAGGGAATTTGTTATTTATTACATTCAGCCCCCACTCCATCCCTCTATCCCTCCTTGCCTGCCTCCAACAAAGGGAGTTCTTTCTCCCATCCTTTCTCCAGGTAATCTGACTTGCTCCTTCAGACAGGACTCTTAAAGCGATTGTGCAGGAGGCCTGGGGAATTCGGGCGCGCCACCGTATATCGACCCGCCCCTGGCAGCTCCCGTCAGCTTCCAACCGGGAGAGTGTCAGAACGGAAGACAGGCTGAGGGAAAAGAGTGGGATCTGGTTGGGAGAAAACCGGGAGAGTGTCAGAACGGAAGACAGGCTGAGGGAGAAGAGTGGGATCTGGTTGGGAGAAAACCAGGAGAGTGTCAGAACGGAAGAGTGGCTGAGGGAGAAGAGTGGGATCTGGTTGGGAAAAAACCAGGAGAGTGTCAGAACGGAAGACAGGCTGAGGGAAAAGAGTGGGATCTGGTTGGTAGAAAACCAGGAGAGTGTCAGAACGGAAGACAGGCTGAGGGAGAAGAGTGGGATCTGGTTGGGAGAAAACCAGGAGAGTGTCAGAACGGAAGACAGGCTGAGGGAGAAGAGTGGGATCTGGTTGGGAGAAAACCAGGAGAGTGTCAGAACGGAAGACAGGCTGAGGGAGAAGAGTGGGATCTGGTTGGGAGAAAACCAGGAGAGTGTCAGAACGGAAGACAGGCTGAGGGAGAAGAGTGGGATCTGGTTGGGAGAAAACCGGGAGAGTGTCAGAACGGAAGACAGGCTGAGGGAGAAGAGTGGGATCTGGTTGGGAGAAAACCGGGAGAGTGTCAGAACGGAAGACAGGCTGAGGGAGAAGAGTGGGATCTGGTTGGGAGAAAACCGGGAGAGTGTCAGAACGGAAGACAGGCTGAGGGAGAAGAGTGGGATCTGGTTGGGAGAAAACCGGGAGAGTGTCAGAACGGAAGACAGGCTGAGGGAGAAGAGTGGGATCTGGTTGGGAGAAAACCGGGAGAGTGTCAGAACGGAAGACAGGCTGAGGGAGAAGAGTGGGATCTGGTTGGGAGAAAACCGGGAGAGTGTCAGAACGGAAGACAGGCTGAGGGAGAAGAGTGGGATCTGGTTGGGAGAAAACCGGGAGAGTGTCAGAATGGAAGACAGGCTGAGGGAGAAGAGTGGGATCTGGTTGGGAGAAAACCGGGAGAAACAGGCCTGACTGTTCTGGCTGGTTGACAATCTGGGAGATACTTCAGTGGAGAGAGAGAGGAACGCACACACACTTGAAAATTAAAATTACACATTTGAAGTAAAAAGTTGTGTAATCTTTGTACAAGTTTGGCTGCTTTGGGATCCAAGGCCGGAGTTTCATATACATATAGACTCTCTTCATCAGAGAAGATCAGAGTTTCATATACATATAGACTCTCTTCATATACATATAGACTCTCTTCATCAGAGAAGGTCAGAGTTTCATATACATATAGACTCTCTTCA